>NC_083280.1:59320832-59408332 GCF_963506605.1 Zootoca vivipara
TCTCTCCATAGACTTGATTATGAGGAGGCATGCATCCACATGGGAAACAAATGTTTTTTATCCCTCCCCACATCGCTGGGATTGGAATGCCCTGGGGAACTAATGCATTGTGATTAAAAGCAAGACCTGTTAGTCAGAATGAAAAATCCCATCTTTCCACCCCTTTCCATCTCAAACTGGGAATTTGCCCAGGCAGCTTGGTTTTGTTTCTCAGAAAATAAAGCAGTTGTGTGGTTTCTGAAGAGCCAAGAACCTTGGTTCTTTAGGGGAACCAAGTAATTTAAATGTGCTTTAAATATATGATGTGTATGCAGTCGCCGTTTGGGTTCTCATGATATCCAGATTAGCACAGGGCTTGTAGTGGTGGAAACACCACTGTGTTAAGATGTGTAAAAAGATGCTCCTGAAACAGCCAGCTTCTCCTCAATTTAACCTTGGACCTTGCTGCATGTTGGCTCCCTTGCCCCAGTGAGTTTTGTAATGGCATCCCATTCCAATCGTCAGTGTGTTTCATTGACAGAAATCCCACCGAAATGAGCCAGCCTTGTTCTGGCAAAGGGCTTTGAAAAGCAGGTTGTTAGTCATGCATTTTTAAGCTAAAGCTGCTACGACGTGGTGTTTACCAAAAGGAAGAAAGAAAAAGGAAAGGGAAAAGAAGTAAGTTGTTGGAAAACCTGCAACAGCAAGTATCTTGGCTTGTTTTCCTGAGCTCTGTAAGATTTAATATGCTTCTAATTTAGAAAGGATTAGGCACTGCATTTCATTTGGTTATTAGAGTGGCTCCAACTGCGGGTAGATATTTAAAAACTACTTTATCCCCTCTTGCCATTTCTTGTCTTTATCACAATGCTGTTGTTGTTTACTAGAAGGGTCAGGATTTTTCTCCTTCTTGTCTGACCTCCTACAGCTTTGGGGAGGGGTGCAAGGGATTGTGCAGGCCTCAATGGAGCACCATTACAGAGGGATTCTGGTGGTGGAATTATCCAAAATTGAAAATAATTTTTTTTAAAAAAAAGAATTTAATGAAACTACCATCAAGCATAGAGCCATTTGTCATACCACATGGTGCAGAGACAGCCTTGACTACAAGTATGCATTTGTTAAATGTTCTCACAAAACTGTGATCATTAATTCTAAAGCACCTGTTTGCAAAAGGAAATATATGTTTTTGAGCTGTCGTGCAGTGCAAGACAGTTGTTAAAAGTCTGGAGAGAATGTGATTTTATAGCATTTTAATAACACGGCCAAAGATGCCTTTAGCGCCGACAAAGAGGGTTTCCCCCCCCCTTTCCCCAGACTGACGCTCAGGAGTAAAATCAGCTTTTTATGCAAGATGCATATTATATAAAACTCTTAGGTATAGTATTAACATATTTAAATTACCATAAAAATAAATGGTGCACCAAAACCTTCCATATTTCTTTCCATTTTTTTAAGGAGGGGGAAATTAGACATTATTCTCAGGGAAACATCTTACATGTGGACATGCTAAGAATTCATTATTTCATTGCACAGCAGAGAATATATACATTTTATGTCTGATTCAGAAAGAAATTAGGTGCAAAAGCAGAATAGATATGAGGATGTACACCCAATAGACAGCTCAGGAACAAGATTTGCATACACAGATTTATACTGCCACAGGAATCTTCTTTTACATGGGGGAACCTCCCACTCACACCCACCCACCCCAAAAATTGCTTGCTACATGTATGCAAAGCAGGCATAAAAAGATAGAAAGTAAAACCTCTAGTGCAGGGCACGTAAGTAATCAGAAACAAAACAGGGGAAGATAGCACTGAAAGCAAGTATGAACAGGTTGGTCCATGACATTTTACAGCACAACAAATGGAACAATAAATCGGGTCCTCCCTAACAAGAGGGCACGTGTTGTGGTGTGACCTGGCAACCCAACCCTGTGTTGTGGGTGGGAACGTTTGGATGGCCACAACACCCTATTGGAGGTCCCTCAATGCTGCGAGCAATCAGACCTATGGGATGCCAGCTAAATTGTATCGAGGGACCTCTATTTAAACCCATGCACGTGTCCCTGAGCTTCCTCTTTTGGGCCAGTGCATCGGAACACCTGCCCACCTCTCCCTATATTTAGGGCTTGCGCACTTGACCTTGCTATGCCATCATGTGTCATCTGCCGTTGGGACAGGGGCACGGCAGGATTTTTTCCCACTTGGCTGATTGGCTGGTGCCATTTGGGTTTCACCTGCCACGTAGCAAATCATCACAACTTGTAAGGTTGCGGATAGGCTCTGGGGTGATAGGGGTGGCAGAATGGTCTGGCCATCCCTATGCTATGGGTATTCCATTAAAGGAATCCAGGGACTCATTGGTTGGTCAACCCTGAGAGGGGGGACATCTGGCTGGTGGACTGGCTTGACCCCGCTTTCCACTGTGCCGGGTGTTTCACCTAAGGCTGACTTATGGTTGGTGCCCAGGGACAGCGCTGCCTGCAAGGGTGAAGGGAGCTAGTCAAACCAGAGCCTATGCAACCACTCACTTGATTGTAATCAATAAAGTTGCGGCCTAAATTCTGCCAAAAACCAAACCAAAAATTTGAGTCTTGTCTGAATTTATTTAGGGGGGTGGTTAAAAGGTCTACACACACAAATGGTAACCACTGTGCTACCTGTCCCACCCTCACAAGTTGTAAGTA
Source organism: Zootoca vivipara (assembly GCF_963506605.1). NCBI lineage: Eukaryota > Metazoa > Chordata > Lepidosauria > Squamata > Lacertidae > Zootoca > Zootoca vivipara. Next base: position 59,323,504 of record NC_083280.1, read on the forward strand.
TGCAAAGCCAGACAATTTACTTTGGCACCTGACATAAACAATCCAACCAACTCTTCTCTCCTTCCCTAGCAGTAATGATACCATAATAATAAATTAAATAACTAGCAATTTGCTGCCCTTTCAAGACAACCAAAGTGAGCTGCCAAGTGATGAGGCATCGCTCTTTTTAATGGTAGGGCCCGGCCCTGTGAGGGTTTAGGAGAGGGCCTGAATTTCTAGAACTGCCATTTTTGTATGAGAAGACTTCAACTAAGGCCACTGACCTAGTCATTTATTAAATATTAATTGTACATCTGTAGGAACGGTTTTAATCATTTACAGGGTTTGTAGAGATAGTTCCCATTGATTTTAGAATTTGCATTTTTAACTATTTTCCCTTACTTTTATCTTCTTATAGACCGCTTTGATGGCCTCAGGCTGTGAAGTGGTTTACAAATTTGTAAAATCGTCATCTTTCCTTGTGTTTTCTGTTCATATCACAGCTTCCTTGTGGGAATCATATCCTGCTGTGCCAGATCAAGGCTGACTGCATGGCATGTTGAAACTACACCTTGTTTGAAGGTCAAACAGTTAGATCCCCAAGCACCCTGTTTTCAGAATCTCTTTGCAAAACTAATTAGTAACAATTGTTCTGATGGTGTTTATTTCATAATATTGAGCTAATAGCAATCATTGCAACCAGAGTCTTAAAGAAAGAAAGAAAGAAAGAAAGAAAGAAAGAAAGAAAGAAAGAAAGAAAGAAAGAAAGACAGTATCCTAGAGAACAAACAAGGCAGCTGCTTCACAGAAGTACTTGCACCCCATACTCTTCTGCAGAGTGACTGTCACTATTCATTGATCCCCCAAGGAATCACACATTTGGTCTTAGGCCATTATGAAAATAGACTGAACTGCAAGAAGCGAAATGGAGTGCTGTGACCATTATTTTGGTCCAAAAGGTGTCAGAGATGCTGAGCATCTGAAATTCACAACCTAACAATTTTTGGAGCACATCTCACAGAAAGCAGACTTTTTTGAACCTCCCCTGGAGCAATATATTAGCATTATAGCTAACTCTGAATCATAAAAATGAGATTGTATCATCTTCCTAATAGTTAATTTTTACCAGTTTACCCCACACCTTTGCTGGCCTACTTCTTGGTATTCTGGAACTGGCATTTCCCCTTAGGTATTATTTTTTATTTAACATACATTTGGGCTACACACACACACACACACACACACACACACACACACACACACCAAGTTATTCAGAAGCGTGAAATGTATCATTTTCCTCTGAAGATTTAGATGCACAGGGAAAGTCACCAGTCAAAAGAAGGAAATATGTAACATGAGAGAAATATAAGATGTTTAAAGAATGATTAAGGAAGATTATTCAATTGTTCTTCTCCGGGTCAACTCTATGGCTAATTCCTCTTCATGTGCCCACACAACCATGATTTGGCAATTGGCACTCAGTGTGGCATCACTGGTCAAGCACCAGTTTAACTGTTACACGATAATAGAGCAGCTGGAATGCAATAGCTTTCATACAATATACTCTGCACAGCAGGTGAAATTGAATGCCTAAAACTATATTTTGCCTATGCACAGCAAACTCCTTCTGTAGCTATGGGTGTGACTGGATATGTTTGTTTAAACCTCTAGGGTAATCAGTGTACTGTATATTTGAACTCAGTTTTCATCAGAATATATAATGCTCATTAAATTATTAACTCTCCATAATGGGTACATCCATAAAAGGTGTTTTATCTACATGCTGGTGAAATGCTGAATTCAATTTTTGCTGTGAATGTTGCCAGTTCATAAGGTACAGATTAATTCATGAAAAACATCTAACATTCGCCGTTCATACGTACTTTTCTCTCTCCTGCTAGTTTGGAACTATTATTCCATTGAAGTGCTAAGCAGGGGTCAGCAAACTTTTTCAGCAGGGGCCAGTCCACTGTCCCTCAGACCTTGTGGGGGGCCGGACTATATTTTTTTGGGGGGGGGGATGAACGAATTCCTATGCCCCACAAATAACTCAGAGATGCATTTTAAATAAAAGCACACATTATACTCATGTAAAAACACGCTGATTCCCGGACCGTCCGCGGGCCAGATTGAGGAGGAGGTTGGGCTTGATCCAGCCCCCAGGCCTTAGTTTGCCTACCCATGTGCTAAGGCTTCAACCCTATCATTTTCTTTTTAACTTGAAAGTGCTGGAAACGTCTTACCCTGATCCAGATCTCCTTGCATAGAGTTGTTTGAGACCAGCCAGGGATGAATGAAAATGAAAGCTCACGTTCAGCTTTAGTCAACTAAGCATGACTAGATTAGGATGAGGCTAGCATTGGCCCAGTTTCATCAGAAATGGAGACACAGTCCTTCTTCCATTTTTATGCTGTGAACCACCCTGAGATCTATGGATGAAGGGCAATAGATGGATTGTTACCATTGTTATTGTTTTGCAGTGCATTGTATTGTATGTATTTTGTAAACCACTCAAGGAACTTATGTCATGGGATGGCTGTATAAATGTTGTAAATCATGGTCCCCAATGAGCCAAGTACTGAAGACCTCCAAGCCATGGACCCATTTTGGTATCTCTCTGGTAGATTTTGTTATGTGATTGGTGCCACCATAACCCATAACCCTTCAACATGTCACAATGACCTGCACAAGAGCAGGATGCCAAAAAACACGTATTTTGGGGCACCTCAATCTCACAACAGAGCACGGTCCCCCAAAACAGGATGTCCTGGACAGTTGACAGATATGTGCCACAGACCCTCTGGATGGATCTACAGACCACCAATTGGCAACCACTTGTAAGTAAATGGATAACCAAATAAATGTGCTTCAGATGATTCAAACTCTCCTGTCTATTTATATTAGTAACATGAAGAAAGGGGGAGATGACCCACAGTTTTGAAAAGGCCCCTTCCCAGTTCCACATGCCTCTTCAGACCTCGTTGTCATGTCCATAGCTGCCAAGTATCCTGTATCCGCCGGGAAAACCCCTTTTTTCTTACTGTTTCCCGGCGGTCTCCCGTTTAGGTTAAAATCCCGGTATTGTCCCTTAAATCAGCTTCGGCCCAGCGGCCATTTTTCTGGTGCCGCTTTGCCCTTCTATGGGCACCAGAAAATGGCGGCGCCGGCACCGGAAGTCGCTTCCGCGCATGACCGGAAGTTGCGTGACGTGACTTCCGGTGGCGATTTGCCCTTCTATGGGCATCAGAAAATGGCGGCGGCGGAAGTCGCTTTTACGTACTTCCGGTCATGCGCGGAAGCGACTTCCGGCGCTGGTGCCGCCATTTTCTGATGCCCATAGAAGGGCAAATCGCCACCGGAAGTCGCGTCACGCAACTTCCGGTCATGTGCGCGCTGCCGATCCCGGATCTTTAGGTCCCGAACTTGGCAGGTATGGTCATGTCCTTTTTTCTGTGTCCACCCCATATATTTGATGGCTTTAGCATGAAATGAATGCCGCCTTGATGCATGGCAGAGGCTGCATTAGCACAGCTGGTGCATGTTAGTTGGCAGGGGGAGCCTGTAAACATGCAAACAGAGAGGAATGAGAAGGGGAGAATTGGACGACTGGATTCTGATTTCAGAAGCAAGTGTGCTACGTCAGACTTTCTCTGTTTGTGGAGGAGGGGGCTTTATGCCTTGTAAAAGGGCACAGGTTCCCAAAAGGAAGCCCATCCATCACCTTTGCCTCCCCTCTCAGCTTTCCAACACTGCCACTCTTGCACAGGATGGCAAAGCATTGTGGGAAGAGAGAGTGGGCCTAAGGACAGACAGACAGACAAACACGAAACAGATTTACCTGCTGACAGTCTCTTTTGTCTACAGCTGAAATGGCAATGTAACAAATATATTTACCTTATTATGCATATTTTTTATCAGCAAAAAGGAAGATAAGAAGAAAGCGAAGTTAAGCTATTAGATAACAGTCCTTACTGCCAAGTGCCATAATCTGACACAGACTGAGCCTGGTACAGTAGTCAATTAATGGCTCAGTGCTCATACAATAATGACCTACTAACCTGACGGTGTGTTGCTCTCACATTTTGCTATCCCCTGGGATGCTACTGTCACTGTGTTATCTATTGCCTGCTTCCCTATCAAAGAAAATAAGCAGAGCTGAAATGTATGTACGCATCAAGCTCTGTAGTTCATTGCACACCAACCCTGGCAACTGGAGGAACAATAGATTTATAAGTTTATCCTACATTAAACCAAACATGCCTGACTGCACTGTAAATTACTAAATAATAAACCAGGTGGTGTAAGATCCTGACTTGGACAGAATATAAAAATCTATCAACCTGTAAAATACAATAACCATAAATGTGCTATGTAGCTGATGGCTCAGGTAAACTATCCACCTCCAGCAACTATGGTTTTTCCTCGGGTAAATTGCAACGGAGGTTATTTCTCCCTTAAATTTAGACTCTTGGTGCCTTCTTTCTTATGCAAAAGAAATATAATTGAGCTTAAAAAGAAGAGAGGCAAATTTGTTTGGTTTGTTTATATTTCTTTGCCTCGGATGGGGCTATTTCACAGTAATGTGCAAACATATTGCCAGAGGCATTTTTGTCTGATCTCGAAAGGGAAAATGAGCTCATGTCCTAGAGCAGGGCACCTTCTCTATTCAGACTTAACATTTAAATTAGATTGCCAAAGTACAGCAAGCACTCCATGACTGAGCTGTTAGGATTGGACACTTGCTGCTTTCAAATGTATTACCACATTTCTAGTTATTTTATTTCATTTTCTTCTCTTTTTTGAGATAGAGAGAGACAAAAATCTATGCTGGCTCAATAAAACATTTCACACATAATCTACACACCATTAGCCCTCTCTTAAATTAAAAATTGGAATTTTAAAAAAATGCTTCCATCCTTTCCAAAATTAATTCCCTGTGAATTCAGAGTGGGGAAAGAGAAGGGATTTATTTCGAGAAAAGTTGTGTTCAAAAATATCCAATAAATGGCAACTCCCAGTTCAATAAAGCTAATTAATTCCATTTTAGGAGCTGTTCAATAGCGAACCAGGTTAGGTTTATATGATTTACAAACAGTGTTTACATTCATAAAAGGGCAGTGAATAGCTGCATGGCTTGACATCATTACAGGAAAATGCTGGGGGTGCAGGCAGTATAATTAGGAGTGGGTTTGAGTTCACTGTACAACCAGCATCAGAGCGCTTTACTAATTTCCTTTATAGGAAGATAATACTATAACAAGATTATTGGAGGGTGTGTGTGTTGGTCACAGTTTTCTTTGTCTTCAAATGAAAAACAACAAGCTAGTGAAATCATCCTTCCAAACCCAAATGAAGTGAATTTCACTCATCTAAAATTTTGAATCATTTGACTTTGCAATATGTTCTCCGCATGTTCTCTGTATTAACCCTCTCGCTAATCTGAATGCCTCTATTTCTTTCTCTCTTGGTTACAGTTATAAATAACAGTATGATCGGCATTACAGAGACCATAGAAGTTCCCTGCTCTCTGTACAGAGGACTTACAACCAATTAAAAGAAGAGCCATGATTGGCTTTTGTTTCATATAGGATTGGCTTTGGTACAGAGCAGTATCAATTATAGACAATATTCAGGTCCCAGAACATAAGTATAAAAGCAATGTTAACTTGTGGCCAATTTTCATGTTTCATTTCTTTTCTGGTTTTGAAGCTCTAGGAATCACTTGTAACTGAACAACCAGGACAGGAGGAAATGAGATATTTGAACTGGGTGAGAACTAGGGATATCCGAGAATTCTGAAAAAAAAGGAAAGGAAAGGAATCAGAAATTGCTGCAGTTCATGTGTTTGTCTGTGACCAGGAACAGAAATCAGTCAAGCAAATACTATTGGTGTCTGTTCACATTGTGTTTTCTACATCTGCAAATGATACACAAGTTTTTTATATAAAATTGACACTGAAATGAATGTAAGTTGCATAAGTTATGTAAGTTACTTAACTTATGTTAAATAGCTGATGGAAAGATGAATAAAGTCGTATTTGGTGGAAACTGTACTGCAGCGGAATTGAATTGTTTGTGATGAATAGAAGTCACTGCTTTTTAATATCCCCACTGGAGACAAATCCCCATTGCAGAACTGCTAAACTTCAGAATTCTTTGCAGTGCAAAGATCAAACTGTTGAAGAAATGTGTGTTTCCGCTAACACACACAAACATATATTCTGGGTATGCAAGTGCCCAATGTATTTCTGAGAGCAGAGGTGAGCCACCTTTTGCTGTCAAGGTCTACATTCCCTTGGAGGTAATATGTCAGAAACTGTATACCAGCAGTGGGCAAAAGTGTGTGGGATTATCCATTTTCTCTCCCTTTCTGCCAGTCTTTGCTCTCCTTCTGCAACTCACATTTCCATTTTGCCTCCTTGCCAATAACATAAAATTAGTCTGGTGGCCAAAGAGAACCAGAGAACAAGCTAGCATGTGCAAACAGGACCTCGCCCCCACTTGACTACATGAACCAGGGGCAGACTTTGGTATTTCAAATTTCAGCAGTGCCCTGTGCGAGTCCAAAATTTAGTAGCCCCACCTCTTACCTTCCGCTCTGCTCACTTCATTATGTCATAGTTGTGACTCCCTGTGGCGCCCCCTAGGCTCAGCACCTGGTGTGGTGGTACCAATCTCACTGACCTAAATCCGCCTCTGATGTGAACAGTCTTTCCTTTGTTCTAATAATCTAGATTTACAGTGCCTGTGCATGACTAGTAAGTCAGTTTCTTCATGCCTATCACTGATTTTACAACCTCACATACTATTCTTCTTGTTGTTTAGTCGTGTCCAGCTCTTTGTGACCCCATGGACCAGAGCACACCAGGCACTCCTGTCTTGCACTGCCTCCCGCAGTTTGGTCAGACTCATGTTGGTAGCTTCGAGAACACTGTCCAACCATCTCGTCCTCTGTCGTCCCCTTCTCTTAGTGGCCTCCATCTTTCCCAACATCAGGGTCTTTTCCAGGGAGTCTTCTCTTCTCATGAGGTGGCCAAAGTATTGGAGCCTCAGCTTCACAATACTATTCTTATTCTCATGCTATCCTGAGAAAAGGGATGCACCGTGACTTGTGTAAGGGGACACAGCAACGTGATTTCTTTTGTGTGATAACTCAGAAGGACTGATCATTAACATTCATTGGTTTTAAATCAGGTTCATTTTAATGGGAAATGTGAAGAGATCTAGCAACACTAAACTCTAAATGCCTGTTGTCTTTGTCCATGGAGTTTTCTTGGCAGGGATGATGGAGTGGCTTGCCAGTTCCTTCTCCAGGTGGATCACGTTTAGTCAAAACTCTCCACTATGACCTGTCCATCTTGGGTGGCCCTGCATGGCATAGCTCATAGCTTCTCTGAGTTATTCAAGCCCCTTTGCCACGACAAGGCATTGATCCATGAAGGGGATATTTGTGCCAAAGAATGCTCCAACTACCGCACAATTGCGCTCATTTCACACGCTAGCAAGGTTATGCTTAAAATTCTACAAGGCAGGCTTAGGCAGTATGTGGACCGAGAACTCCCAGAAGTGCAAGCTGGATTTCGAAAGGGCAGAGGAACCAGAGACCAAATAGCAAACATGCGCTGGATTATGGAGAAAGCTAGAGAGTTCCAGAAAAACGTCTACTTCTGCTTCATTGACTATGCAAAAGCCTTTGACTGTGTCGACCACAGCAAACTATGGCAAGTTCTTAAAGAAATGGGAGTGCCTGATCACCTCATCTGTCTCCTGAGAAATCTCTATGTGGGACAAGAAGCTACAGTTAGAACTGGATATGGAACAACTGATTGGTTCAAAATTGGGAAAGGAGTACGACAAGGTTGTATATTGTCTCCCTGCTTATTTAACTTACATGCAGAATTCATCATGCGAAAGGCTGGACTAGATGAATCCCAAGCAGGAATTAAGATTGCCAGAAGAAATATCAACAACCTCAGATATGCAGATGACACAACCTTGATGGCAGAAAGCGAGAAGGAATTAAAGAACCTTTTAATGAGGGTGAAAGAGGAGAGCGCAAAATATGGTCTGAAGCTCAACATCAAAAAAACCAAGATCATGGCCACTGGTCCCATCACCTCCTGGTAAATAGAAGAGGAAGAAATGGAAGCAGTGAGAGATTTTACTTTCTTTGGCTCCTTGATCACTGCAGATGGTGACAGCAGTCACGAAATTAAAAGACGCCTGCTTCTTGGGAGAAAAGCAATGACAAACCTAGACAGCATCTTAAAAAGCAGAGACATCACCTTGCCGACAAAGGTCCGTATAGTTAAAGCTATGGTTTTCCCAGTAGTGATGTATGGAAGTGAGAGCTGGACCATAAAGAAGGCTGATCGCCGAAGAATTGATGCTTTTGAATTATGGTGCTGGAGGAGACTCTTGAGAGTCCCATGGACTGCTAGAAGATCAAACCTATCCATTCTTAAGGAAATCAGCCCTGAGTGCTCCCTGGAAGGACAGATCGTGAAGCTGAGGCTCCAATACTTTGGCCACCTCATGAGAAGAGAAGAATCCTTGGAAAAGACCCTGATGTTGGGAAAGATTGAGGGCACTAGGAGAAGGGGACGACAGAGGACGAGATGGTTGGACAGTGTTCTCGAAGCTACGAACATGAGTTTGACCAAACTGCGGGAGGCAGTGCAAGACAGGAGTGCCTGGCGTGCTATGGTCCATGGGGTCAAGAAAAGTCGGACACGACTAAACGACTAAACAACAACAACAAACTCTAAATGATAGCTTGTCTTATAGTCCATTTCCTAACCCGGTGCCCTTCTGACATTTTGGATTGCAACTCCCATAAACCCCAGATGTAGTCCTAAACATCTGAAGGGACCCAGGGTGGGAAATGCTGGTTTGGTATCATTGTAAGATCCAAATATAGCCTTTTTTTTCTTTTAGAAAAGAAATGAGAAAATAATTTCAACATTCTCTATAGCATCTCACACCTATCTTAGGTATTGTTTGGACTTATACACCATTGGTAAGCACCACTGGGAGTAAGCTGTTTGCATAAAGGTCCACGTAAACTCTTATTATGCCACCTGTATTTTTGTTTTATATAAAAATATTCACACGCCAAAACAGCTCTGTAAATGGTGCAAAAATCACCTACTGATCCTGACAGATTGGAATTTCTACCCTACCCTTCTACCAGCATGCATCCTTCCCGCTGAAAAGGTTCAGTGTGAATTTTGCCAATATTTCAGATATGGCAGAAAAATGCTTTACTCAGAAGGAGGCCTTAGCCGCAACAGCTGCAAATACAGATTGCCCATGATGCAACCACAATTTTAAATCAGCTGGAAGGGAGAGGGCATTGTGATCTATTTGTCTTTATTTATTTAATTATTTTTAAACGCACCCATCAGGGTAACATCTGGATTCATTACTTAGATTAAATGTAACAATGCATTAAATTGAACAATTTGTAATGGACAACATAAACAACTCCCATCATTTACCACCCCTGTCACTAGCCTTCACTATGCACCAACCATCTCCCAATGGTTGGCTGATTCCCTTGATCATTTTTACAGTAGCAGTGGTCTGTAACTATTGCTTTTAATTACTGCTGCACACCCCTTGGAGCAATTGATACTGAAAGTGTGGTGTAGAGTTTTGTTAAATTAATAAATAACAAGGCACTTAATAAACGTGTAGGGTTTTTGTTTTTTAAAGAAGACTGCTCAGAAATAACCGTGAGTCCAAAATGCAGGTGCTTGTCTACTATAAAAGGCCTGTGTGATGGGAACACATCTCACGACAGCGAATTAAAGAGCTCCCCTGACTTCAACTCCACCTCGGAGCACAATTTATGCAACGTGATTTGGAGGGTCCCTGAAAAACAAACAAGATGTCTTTATGAAATACAAACTTGGGAGTCTTTAGCCAGTCTCCTGACCCTTTGCCATTGAGATAAAGTCTACTTTTCAAGAACAACACAAATAGAACGAAGTATTCATGTGTAATTTATGAATATTTCGTCTCTGTCAATCAGCACAAGCATTGACCTTCCATGTTACAGAAATACAGGGCAGTATCCAACGCAGTAGTTCTGTTAGTGCAAGACTTTTGGGTGCACAATATAATTTTCACTCCCTCCCCTCTGCCTGTGCCTCTGTGTCCTTGGGGTTCCACCAATCATCCAAAGCAGACTGGTGAGGGTGCAGGGGATGTCTGGAGAGAGGAGGGGGGGGGGAAGAAGTTCCATTGCACAAGTGAAAATTCTTGTGCTCTTGCTTAAAGTCCTTACATGTGCCTAGAACCAAACAGCAATCCTTACTTTCACAAATGGTCCCCTAAATATCTATATGTGGCTGGAGCCAGTGCCGCTCTTCCACTCACACAATAGTCTTCCACTTGCCCAATCAAACTCCGTGCTCCTCTCCTCTACCCTACACCCCACTGCACACCCTCAGAATCCATTCCAGAATGTTGGGGGACCATCTGGAGCAGATTTTGGGGGGTACAGGTGGGGAGAAGAAAGGAAAGTCCCATTGCACAAGGAGAACAATAGAACCCTCAAGTTTGTAGTCCACAAGGCATGTGGTTTCCGTTTATGCTTCTGGTTCCAATAAAGGTTCCAATTAGTTCCCAAGGTATATTTTAATTGACATAGCAACTAATTGGTAAACATGGCTTTTCAGGAAAAAAGAAAAAGAAAGTAGGAAATTCGTTTCAAAGCATTGGTTTTAGCGCCCTAGTTTTGGGACGATTTAAATTGCTTGGTTTAAAGCAATCCACCTAACCCTATTAGATAATAACTCTTTCAAGAAGGGGGTTTGGAGCATAAATCTCCCTGTGAACCTTAACCCATTTGATGGAGTGCCCTTTTGCTAGCCTAGTTCCAGGACTCTGGTTACCTACCCCTCATTTCAAGAGGAAGGTGCAAAGGGTGTGTCGCTTGCTGGATCAAGCTTGTGCTTAGCTATGTATCTATACCTCTTGCATACCTGCTGCCCCTTGTAACCTGTACATTACCTGTGTACTGATCCAATTGATGCATTAAAGCCATTGGTAGGAACATTGCTGGGAGTCCGAGTTCTGTGTACAGCAATGGGGGCCAGGACAATAGCCATAGACAATATATTAACAGACTCACTATAGACTCCTTCAAGAGGAAAGAAACCAACTTGTCTTCAGAAATTACACACATTGTTTATTGATTTCTTGCTGCCCACTAAGAAGATATAATTAAGTTTTGTAAGAGAGTTTGACTCCGAGGACAAACACACAGAGTGCTGTCATCACCGATACATTTTTTGTCAGGGTGCCATGCCATCATCTTAAACCAACGTAAGGAAACTCATCTTTACGGAAGAAGGAAATTACTTTGAGTATGTATCATTCAAATCCTTAAGGATTATTGGCTAATTAGGAGCAGAGTAATGTAAATTTGCTTTGTGTCAGGTTTTCAGGAACAGTAAAATAACATAATTAAGCAATGAACAATGTAGATCACTTAAGCCGCTCTTCACTGCCAAATGTATATGATGTCTAAATATAAGGACATTTCTAACCTAGCAACCAACAAAAAAGGACAATGCTAAAGAGTTGCTGTTTGTTATTATTTTGTATATTACAAATTACTATTTTATAGATATAGATTAACATAGCAATCCATTGGCTGAGGTGTAAATAGCTGTGCAGCTTTAAGATCTCATTAGACTTCTAAGAGGCAGCTAAAGTACATATTTGGATATTGGCCTATACAAAGTACACAAAATGAAAGTAAATATATAGGATGAGAAACAACATCATACCAGCAAGCACAGTGGGCGGTCTCCTTTCTTTTTCCTCCATGCTGCAACTGCCCTGTGCCCCCTTTCTGAAGCAGATTTTGGGGGTTCATGTGAAGCTGTACAGGAGAGAAAAAGGGGAGCTCCTATTTACATAGGTGCAAGTCCATTGCACAAACAGTTGGATGAAACCTATAACATAGTGCCATAATTACTAGTGGCAAAGAAGTGATATGTTCATCTGCAAAGCCTTGATATTCCTGAGCAGTAATACCACTGAGATGCAGAGGGACTGTACTCTCAGTGAACTGCAGCTCCAAGAAAATTTGGAATCCTTAAGGATGACGTCTACACACTGCTCTCAGGCTTCATTGGGTTTGTGGGCTCAGCTTGGGAAATGAGTTTACCATTATGGGTGCCTTTCTACCATTCTAGGTGCTGAATGCATTCCTAATTATAACACTTGGGTCTGGGCGTGAGTAAAATATATTAAAATAATAAAATCTAAGTAAGAGACAATTTTGAGCAGAATTTGTAAAGTGCACTGAAGACTATAGATAAATAGTTCAGATTACTCTATGGACAGCTTGCACTCAACTTTGATAACCCCAAGATATAAGCTGCATTCTTCACCATAGTTATACTTAGGGCTTTGGGGTGGAGTAGGAAAAGGGCAAAAATACCATGTCATCCCAGGAACTTTCAGTTACCCCTTTGAACTTGTACCTATTTCTAATGCCAGTTACAGTACCTACTTGCCAGTGCTGGGGATGTTTTTGACAATTGCCACACTGTCATCTCCCCCATTTAGCCAGTGCTGAACAATGTCCCTGGTCAGTTGCCTAAATCAGATTTTAAAAAGTAATTTCCCCTTCTAGATGCCTTATTCTACACCACCACATGACTACTGCCTACCATTTTACAAGTCAGGAAGACTATGACAAAGGGCAAATGTTGTTGTTGGCAGAATGCATTGTCCTCTTCCCTGGCCAGTCAGGAATATCATGTACATCCATTTTTGCCATGGATCATGATCACCAGATGTTTAGAGCAGCTAGCTCCAAATATGATGTGCTTGAGCAATAGGCAGAGACAATTACATTAAAACTATGCTTACAGACCCTCCAGGGGTCCCTATTTTCCAGGGATGTCCATGATTTAGAGAAGCCATTCCAGTTTCTGATTTGATCTTGGAATGTCCCACTTTTCCTTAGGATGTCCCTATTTTCTTTGGAGAAATGTTGGAGAGTATGGAGCTATCTGACCCTCGAGCCGTCTGAAGGCAATCCTGTACGGGGTAGTTTTTTTATTTTTAAAAAAATGTTTAATGTTTTATTATGTTTTTTTATATGTTGGAAGCTGCCCAGAGTGCCTGGGCCAACCCAGTAAGATGTGCAGGGTGTAAATAAAAAATTATCACTATAGAATGGGACGTCCCTGTTTCCAGAAGGATCAGGTTAACCACTGTTGGGAACAGTATATCTGAAGGAGCGTCGCCACCCCCATCATTCTGCCCGGACACTGAGGTCCAGTACCAAAGGCCTTCTGGCGGATCCCTTGTTGTGAGAAGCCAAGTTGCAGGGAACCAGGCAGAGGGCCTTCTCGGTGGTGGCACCTGCCCTGTGGAACGCCCTCCCATCAGATGTCAAAGAGAAAAACAGCTACCAGATTTTTAGAAGACATCTGAAGGCAGCCCTGTTTAGGGAGGCTTTTAATCTTTAATCAATTATTTTATTTTATTTTTCTGTTGGAAGCCACCCAGAGTGGCTGGGGAAACCCAGCCAGATGGGTGGGGTATAAATAATATATTATTATTATTATTATTATTATTATTATTATTATTATTACTGTATTAACAGCATATTTGACTAAATGAACCCCTTGGCATCCAACAAAGCAGTTCTCTTGTTCTGTTCTCTGTTGGCCTTAAATTACTTTATGCTCTGCTCATCCTTATTTGATTCCTCTCATCCCTGCAGATATTTGTCTGTACTTGGTGATGGATCTTAGAATCCAGCTTGGCCTTTTGATGCTCCTCAGCCTCCTTTGACACTTCCAGCACGGCCTTTAAGCTCTCCCTGGAGCCATTTCAGGCTGTGTGCATCACCCTCCTTTCCCCTCGTCCTCTCCTCCTGTTCCAGCCTTTCCCTCTAGATGGTTGTTAAAGCCAGCCCCAAGTTAACTGTAGTCAATTCTTGTTTCATCTTGTAGTCAGTATTACATAAATAGTGGAAGTTTGTCCTTGCCCCTGGTGATTGATAGTGAGGTATATTTGTACATATCGATTGAGATAAAAAATTAGTAGTTCGCAATAGGAAAGGCAAATTAGTCATCAGAAGGTAGGTGCTTGGAGTATTTTAAGAGTTCCTTGATTAATTCTCATGATGTGAGTTCTTTTGACAGTAAGTTTTATGTGCTGAGATGTGGGAGGATGAAGCAGTAGTACTAGGTTATTGCAAATTCTACTTTTACCCTTAGCTGATTTATTTTGCCAACTCTCCTTCCGATAAGACACAGTACGTCTAAAAATGACTTCATTTGGGGATAACAAGATCAATTTTTTTTCTGGCACTGATTCTGTTGCCAAGGGTCGAGCGTAAGCTTTAGGTGCAGGGATATACATTTTTGAAATGCTAACATTAATATTTTAAAGTGATCTTAGCACCATTTAATAAAGAAATGGACTATTCACATCTTGCCTTACATGGGCATGTAATTGCTTCTATTATCAATCAGGGAGAAGAATAGGATAGGTGTGTTTTTTTTAATGGCAAGATCTTCATTTTTAAAAGAAAAAATTACCCCCTAGCTATACTACAATTCATCTCATGATAAATTAGTCATTTTAAATAAGAGGTATCATAATGTGCCAAAAGCTTTCTAAAAGTTCTCTCTTTTGCACTTCACAGCTTTTTCTCTTTCAGTGCTAATGTTATGCTGCAAAATTGAATGGAACTTTTTAATACTTTGAACTTAATTATTTGTCTCATGAGTAACCCCCCACCCACCCTTCAAAAATAAATGGCCCAGGAATCCCAGCGTTTGTACTGAATAAATGTGGTGTGCTTTACACCAGCAATGTGTGAGATGAGCCCCAGGAAAATTACAAAGGTATTTGGTGCTTGTCTTTAAAGCAGCTGAAGGGGAGAAGGAAAAAAAACTCCATCTTGCTCATAATTCAAATAAAACCAGCAACAACCTCTTATGCTTGTGTTGCTATCTTTTCAGCACTGGAGCGGCAAACTTTCCAGTAAATTCAATGGCTTTGGGTACATTTGAAACATTTCAGGCAGCTCCACTTTTTGTGTGGATACCAGTCCACATGGACATGTTTCAACATCTCAGGTCTGAATATCTTCCCATAGATGTCGGCACAAATCACCTGGCACCCACACTTTCTATGGAAGTGCCAGGTTGTCTGTATTGGTTGTGTGCCCTTAAAATACCATGTTCTGGTGGCAGCCCTGTACCATTAGCGCCACATCAATGCCATTATGTGACACTATGACAATTAGGTAAGGGACAAGCCCCAAAGCAGTATCACCAATGATTTGCACTGAATGGTGTAATGGGGTTGTTTTTGACATCTCAATATTTTAACATCTTTGGTGCTGCTAGGATTCCATAAAGCCACCATGTTGTTTTAATGATGTCACCAGGTAACAGTGAAGGAAGAATCCATATTAAACAGATTCATTTGCATCAGTAACGCCTTAAGGGTATCCATCGCCATGGTTCAAGAAGCCTCCGGCGCCCCGCCCCCCCACGGCGGCAGTAGCACGCGGCTGAGGGGCGGAGATGGAGGATGGGGGAGCCTGGATGGCACGCACCACCTTGCAGGGGGCTGGCCTGGGTGCAGAGCCCACCTCCCGCAGAAGGGGCTGCTCAGCCTCCCGCCCTGGACCGGCCCCTCCTTGGCGCCTCCCTCCAGCGGCCGCTCCAGGACACGGCGGTGGCACGTGGCCATTGAGCTTCCTCCATGAAGCAGAATCAGCGAGACTCCTGCCTAGAGTGGCAGCAGGCGTGTGGTGCCACTCTAGGCAGGAGTCTCACTGATTCTGATGCATGGAGGAAGCTCAATGGCTGCGCGCTACTGCAGCTGTGGGGGTGGGCTCGCCGGCAGCAGCTGCTCCAGACACCAGCCATTTGGCGCCCCTTCTGCGCCCCTGGTGGCCAGGCACCCTGGTGCCTTGCGCCACCCAACCCGGGCCTAGAGACGGCCCTGATTTGCATATACATGGAATTTGGTGGTTCAGATTAAGCTTTGCCTGGCTAGCACCATCTCTAGCATCAAGCATCTGCTTATGGTCTAAGCCACATGTGCATTGTTAGTTTCTTTCTTCTTTTTAAAAGCCAGACTAATGCTATACAAAATTATATCTATATTATGTGTAATATACATAGAGTCAAGTTCCAATGCAGTGCTATATTTCTGCTGCATAAACTATATAAGTATTAATACATAAGTATTTTTATATAGTTGTATTCATAGTATCGATTAGGTCCAGTGACCGACTCTGGGGTTGTGGCTCTCATTTCACATTATTGGCCGAGGGAGCCGGCGCACAGCTTCCAGGTCATGTGGCCAGCATGACAAAGCCGCTTCTGGTGAACCAGAGCAGCGCACGGAAACGCCATTTGCCTTCCCGCTGTAGCGGTACCTATTTATCTACTTGCACTTTGATGTGCTTTCGAACTGCTAGGTTGGCAGGAGCAGGGACTGAGCAACGGGAGCTCACCCCGTCGCAGGGATTCGAACTGCCGACCTTCTGATCGGCAAGCCCTAGGCTCAGTGGTTTAACCCACAGTGTCACCCCATCCCCACGTATTCATAGTACTATGTAGCTATTTGCTGGTTACTTTAGGAAACCTAGAGTGTATATGTGTATAATATCAAGAAGAAACAGTCTTTTTAACAGAACTGGTTTTTAAAAATAGCTCACTTCTCATCAAGATTAAGGTCTGGGATGGAAGTTAGAAAATATCTGTGTGCAGTGCTATTTTTCTAGAAAAAGAGGTGTCGGAACTCACCATGAATGCCTTGCTTCTTCTCTTATAATGGCAATGGCACTCACATAGATAGCTCTGTTAGAGCACGATGCTGATAATGCCAAGGTTGCAGGTTTGATCCCCATAGGGGACAGCAGCATATTCCTGCATTGCAGGGGGTTGGACTAGATGATCCTCAGGTCCCTTCCAACTCTACAGTTCTACGATATATGAGCTGAGAGGTGTCAGAACTAAGTTTCGGTGAGTTCCGGCTGGGGGGAAAAGCCCTGTCTGTGTGGACAAGCTCAATGTTGAGATTTTCAGAAACTTCCATCCAGCATTCTTCATAGTAAATGCTTGAGTCACATTTTGTTTTTATCCAAATTGTGATAAATATGATTTTGCATGGTATAATGCACTTCATCTTTAAAAAATCAAGGGTAATATTTAAATTTGGTTTGGGATCTTGCTTTAGAGGTGAAACTAAATTACTGAAAAAAATTCTCCTCTGCATATTTAATGGCAGGTAGTATTTGGCTGTGTAAATATTCTCTGAATATTTGATGAATATTTGGTATTCTGTCTCTGCATTTGACAGATATGATTTTTTTGCAACATTTGACACCATTTGACAGCTGGCATTCAGCAGCAGTCAGCCTTTTGACAGTATAACATGCAGCGGTCAAGATTTGACAAGATTTGACAGCTGATATGTAGTAGCTGTTGATTTTGGACAGTGTCTGAGAGGTAAGTTTCAGTGACATTTAGTAAATTTTAATTTTAATTTCATCCATTCATATAACAAATCAAAACAAGTGGAATGTCAATTTTTGATGTCAGAGTTCACTTCCAGAATATAAATGTCAAATATCAAAGTTGAATATTAACATGGAACATTGTTAAAATTGTGTAAAATTTTGTTTTAGTTCTATTGCAGTTAAACTATTATTTGCAACTGTTAAATCAAGTTCGATTTGTTTGAAAATATAGCACACCAAAAAACCATATACTGTAGGAAAATTATAATGAGTCTGCATTGCTCAAGCCTACAGTCAGATACACAAACACACCCTACTTGGGGATATATTTCTCTGCGTTCAATGGTACTTACTTCTGATTAAGCATGCATAGGATTGTGAGGCTAGTGAAATATAGGTGCTCTATACAGGTGGTGTCTAGATGGTTGTCTATGGTATTAGAAATACTGAATAGTTGTATCTGTAGTTCATGTAGCAATTGTTTGTTAAACCAATAACTTCCGTAAATGAAATTTTAAGAGCGGGTCTCATAAGAAATGATATGCATGAGCTTTCAGAAAGAAAACCCCAATACCAGGAGTGTTAGTAATTCATACTCACATTGTTCTCATACAAATATGTATAGCGCTGTCTCTAGACTACGGTTCGATCAGAAGAACAGTGAATATTTCACAGCAGTTCAGAGATGGAAGTAAAAGGATATGAATCGAACAGAAGTAGTAAACCACAGTACAGTAGTTGCTTAGCAACATGCATGGGACAGGGTTATCAAACTTAGAGAAGTGTAGAATCACAGCTAGTAAAAATGGAAGTGAGCAGTCAAGACACCCTATAACTGAGGGCCGGAAAAGCATAGGTCAAGTTTCAACATTTGTGGCTGGAGTCACACCTGTCCTTGAATGGGGAGTGTGTATCCTGCATATGTGTGTGTCTGTGTCTGTGTCTGTGTCTGTGTCTGTGTCTGTGTCTGTGTCTGTGTCCGTGTCTGTGTATAAAGAGAGAATTATTACCCGGCAAACGAAATACCAATGACCACCAATGAACCTGGTAGATCATTTGGGTTAAGAGCAATCCAAAATCTTCTGTATGGATTGCAAGTGTCAGGCTTACTGCTGCAATGCATTTAGGACACTCACAAACTCTTCTGTCCCGCAGTGTCCTTAATGAGTCGCATTGAGGATTCGTTATAGACTCATCAGATCAATCATTGGTACTTAAACTGGGAATATCTCTGGTTTAGATACAAAAGCAAAACAAATGACACTTCATTATTCAAAGTGCATGAATGGTGCTTTTAGTAGACCTCTCCTCTATAAACTCGACTAATCCATTTTTTAAATGATTGGAGCAATTGGAAAATTGGTGCTGATGGAAAGCATATTGAAAGAGTAGGGAATAGAATCTGATACTAAAATTACTGAGTGGAGATGGAGGGGGGAAGCCTAAAGAAGAGCATAGGTATTGTTTATGTGAAATTACAACACATTTTTAGCAGAATATTCCAGAGAAACCCTCCCTGCCCACCCCATACAAAGGCTGTGTATAAATGTATTCCTTTGTAATCCAGAATCATTCATGCTAATCTTCAACTTGTGTCTTTTAATATAGATTGGTGTAAGAGAGAGGGCTTGCAGAGAGCAGCCCACTCTGCTTACTTCCATCAGATGAGAGAGCAGCAGCAAGTCTGGGAGTTCAAATCAGGAACAGGAAGGGTTAAGACGGGTCCAGGGCTCTGCAGAGTCCTGGTGGCTCAGCTCCAGGTTGGTAGCAGGGAAGCAGGGGAGGAGCTAGCTTCAGCCGGGGCTGGAAAGGAGGGAGGAGAGAGAACGGCACCTCAGGAGCCTGGTTTGGGACCACGGAGGACCCATAGAGCAAGGAGGAGGGGCGTTTGGAGTCTTAAAAGGGGGGTCAGAGCCCACGAGACGCCATTGTGGGCTTCTGCCCCATGCAGAGCAGACATGATTTGAGACATCTCACCACTGTATATAGCATGCACAATAAAACTATGAAAATCCAGAGGATGTGTGGAGTGCTTACTCGGGAGTAGCCAACACCCCATCTGTGACAGCAAGCCCACAATCTTTTGATGGCTACACCGAGGGAAGAGGGCTGCAAATGTAGCAGCCGGCATGAAGTTGGCAGCATCTAAAGCAGAAGAGAGAGATGCCAAGGGAGGATTGGCATGAGTTGCCAGCACCCTGCAACTATGGAACGGCTCAAGCACCAGGTAGGCACCCGGGCACAGGGGAAGCCAAGCTTAGTGAACCGAGCAGCTCGGAACACAGCCAAGCCAGAGGAGCGGAGGCTGGACAAGCAGAGAGGACACTCGGGACGGGCCAGCACTTTGTAGGGCGACCCTCAGCACAAGCTGGCTCTAAGACTGAGAGGCATGGTGGCGTGGAAGTGCAGGAGGCTGAGAGGCGAGTCCGGGCAGAGGGGACAGACGGAGGGGAAAGGCAGCGGCCACAAGTTCCCATACAGTCCCGGGGAGGCAGCTGCAGCCAAGCACAGCCCCCTCCAGCCAGATGTGATGCAGAGGGACAAAGCCCGCGCGCGGGTACTTTCAAACGCTGACGCGGGAAAACAGAGGGAAGAGAAAGGCGGGAGATGCCTTTACAATGCACCCAGCCACTGGGTGGAACACTGCCCCCAGAGGAAGGAATGGCGAGAGCAGGCAGGCACAGACACAAGCCTGGATGCCAGATCAGGAGGGGAGGGGCCAGGCAGAGCACCAACAACTGAGCCCTCCTGTAACACCCCACAGCACGACAAAGAGATGGAAGTAAGTCTGCAGCTGCCAAGAGGCCAGACCCAGGAGACAGTCGGGCTTCTCTGCAGGGGCAGCAGCAATGATTTCCTATCGGTGGACTTTGCTAGGCAGAATCAGATTCCCCTTTTCCCAAGGAAGCTTCCCATGAGCGTCTCGGCCATAGACAGCAGGGAATTGCAGGAGGGTGAGGTCACGCGACAGACCCCCTCTCGGAAGATGACAGTGAACAAGCACGCAGAAGTACTAGCTTTGGACTTAATGGACAATGACCCTGTGGGCAGCCAGCGCCGGGGAGATCTCACCTTTGGAGATGCAGACGGCATGGAGCACTGCAGGAAAGGAGAATCCTCAGGATCGGACCACATCAGCTCCCCAGGCGGATGGAACGACGCCGAGGCGGGGATGCAGGAAGAGAAACTGAGCCAACTCACCAAAGAGGACACTTTTACCCAGAACATACGGAGGGACTTGAGGGAGAAAAAGGGGGCAGGGGAAGGGCTTGCAGAGAAAGAGGGGTTACTCTTTAGCAATGATGCCCGGTATATACCCCAGGACTCCCTCAGAGGGAAGATTCTCAGGCAATATCATGACAACCCCACGGAGGGGCATGCAGTACATGTCTTCACGAGGCTCACACCCAGTAAGGCCAGTCTTGGGCGAAACCCCAGAGCCTTCCCAGAGCAGGGGGAGGGGGAGATTGGGGGACCACCTATTGAGGCATGGGGTGAGAGGAGGGAGACAGTACACCAACAACTGGATGGAGACGTGGCAAGGAGCAATGAGGCTTACAAGGAGGGGGCAGACCATCACGGGGGACTGGAGAAGGTCTTCCACGGAGGGGACAGGGTCTGGCTGTGGTCAGAAGGCCTTCCCATGGGGGGAAGGGGGAAGAAGCTGGCACCCAGAAGGCTGGGGCCCTTCAAGGTTCTGACACAGATCAACCCTGTCACCTTCAGGGGGGAAGTACCTACAGCGAGAAAGGTCCATCCCGTGGGTCACAGGTCTTTGCTCTCACACTTTAGGGAAAGCCCAAGGTTCAGAGGACGTGACACACATCCAACACAAGACGCTGACAGGAGGGAGGGGGAGGAAATCACACAAAAGACACTAGACAGAAGGGTGGAGGGAGAAGGCAGCCAAGAGGTTCCAGAAAGAAAGGAAGAGGAGGAGGTCTACAGTGCCACAGCGAGCCCGGGCTCCCGGTGGGGGGAGGGGGGGTTAAAATGTCTGATGGCCAGGCAGGGCACTCCTGCTTCCCAAAACGCGGAGGCAACCACGCACACCATGCAAGGGGAGGACCGCACACTGGAACTGCACGCTCCTTTCTCCCACAGACCCAAACCACCACACGTCAGTAGCACAGGGAACACAGAGGGGGAGGGCGATCCCAGGTGGGGAGCAGGGGAGACGCAGACCCAAGGAGCCCTCCGGGAATCGGAAGCAATTTTCCAGAGGGAGGAGGAGGATGACAACGGAAGGAACTACACGGACCAGCCACCCAGCACCGACGGGGAACAGGATTTTACACACACTACAGAGGAGGAAGACCTGTCAGGCTTCCAGCCCTCTTTACAGACATCAGACCAGGCAAACCAGGCCTCAGAAAGGGGGGGGGAGCCTGGAGGGGGGGTGGATGTAAGAGAGAGGGCTTGCAGAGAGCAGCCCACTCTGCTTACTTCCATCAGATGAGAGAGCAGCAGCAAGTCTGGGAGTTCAAATCAGGAACAGGAAGGGTTAAGACGGGTCCAGGGCTCTGCAGAGTCCTGGTGGCTCAGCTCCAGGTTGGTAGCAGGGAAGCAGGGGAGGAGCTAGCTTCAGCCGGGGCTGGAAAGGAGGGAGGAGAGAGAACGGCACCTCAGGAGCCTGGTTTGGGACCACGGAGGACCCATAGAGCAAGGAGGAGGGGCGTTTGGAGTCTTAAAAGGGGGGTCAGAGCCCACGAGACGCCATTGTGGGCTTCTGCCCCATGCAGAGCAGACATGATTTGAGACATCTCACCACTGTATATAGCATGCACAATAAAACTATGAAAATCCAGAGGATGTGTGGAGTGCTTACTCGGGAGTAGCCAACACCCCATCTGTGACAATTGGTTTGAGATCCTGCCATCTACAAGGGTGGGTGTGGTTACTGGATATGCATTTGAAAATCCTGCCCTCGATTAGGCTGTCCACTCCTTTTCCTCCCTGCACATGCACCAGGGGAATGAAGGAGGAAGTGGTGGTTGCAATCCCACCCACCCACCCACCATTATTGGGCAGGTGGGGATACACCTTCTCATTTCTGGGACCACCTACAAATGTTTTCAAATGGACCCCCGTGGGGAAAAACAAGATCGATCTGCACTGAACTTTTATTTTCACAATCAAACCTGTTTCTCAATGAACACTTTTCAGAGGCAAAAAGTGTGCAATAGAACTAGATTGTGCTTGGACTATGTTGATGAAATAAGTGCTCGGTCTCAATTGATTCTAGAATAAAATGACATGTATATACAGCCTATCTACCAAGGTTTTAAACTCTTCATTACAGGAGGCAATAATTAATCGCCTAAATCCAGCGAAGTTAACTGTAGTGATACTGTTTCGGTCCCATTGACTCCAGCGAATCTAAGGGCATCTTCTCACACAACCTTTTGAACTCTAACTGAAATATGCTGGTACCATATAAGACACATGCACCAATTGTGAAGGCAGCATGGATTCAGTTTACATCATTTATTCATTTAAATACATCAGGGGCCCAATCCTTGCCACTTGGCTTTCTGTGTATTTTGGTGAAACACATGTTCCTTCCATAATTGAACTGGCACACATATATACCCAAGTACAAATCAATATGTGAGAAGCTACATCCTAGCATAAATCCAATTGCTTCTGCTTAAATGCTCGGGAGATCAAGCTGTAAGTCCAAAGTTAAGATTCAGGGCTGGTTCAGACATTACAACAAGGTTGTAGTGTCTGAAGACTCAAAGAGAATTTCCTTAAAGTAAATGGGATTTGGATTGCACTCTCAGGGGGTAGCTAGAATTTCACTTAAGTGGACATTTTGGCATGCAGTGTCCTGGGAACGGTATCCAAATGGCTGCTTTTTCACTGCCTAATTAGCCATATCCAAAAGACCATTGCAAAAGCTAGCCAGTACATCATGCAACATACGGACACATCCTAAAAAAAACCCTGCTAGCATCAGTAGTCTCGCGGCACCCGGCTTTCATTTGTATATACAGGCCCCAGAGCATTCTCAAAACACTAATGCACAAGTGTCAAGAGGAAAATACATATTTGCAACAAAAAATTAAGCAATGGACTGTTTTCTGGCAGTATCCACTATCATCAGACTATATCTCAGCTAATTGTGGACAGACTTTTTTTACATTATATGGATAACTCACATTGGCAAATAATAATCTTTATTGAGCTAACCTATTTTTATTTTATTTTTTGGAATGTAGGAAAACTGACATCATTTCTAAAAAGAATGGGGGGGGACCCTAATAATTTTACCAATGTTCAAAATAGTTTTCCATGTTCAAAAAGAAAATCCATACATCTTGTAACATCTAAAGAACAGTGGAAAATATGTATTCTAGTTTGCAATGCAGATCAGGAGAGACTTGTATGTATTATTGCTCACTTCATGGTGCAAAATGCATGCCTGTGTCAAAATAAGGGCATGTGCCATTAATAAGATACAAAATAAACTCCTTTTCCTAATATGCATTCTAATTTTAGCAAAATCAAGTTGCGAAGCTATGCACCAGCCACCTTATGATAGGATGTACCCAATGAAATAGCAAGAGCTTTAGACTTAGTAAAAATAAATAAATAACAAAGGGACATTAAAGGGGCAAACTGCGTTGCAGTGAGGGGGGGCCACTGACATTGTCCCACATGTTAGATTTCTGGCACATCTAAAATCAAGAGATCTATTTAAAATGACTCATGTCTCCATCCTGAGCGCCTCAACAAGTCCATTCCCTTCTCCTGAATACCCATCTTCCCCCGGAATCCAACTTGGCTCTGGCCTGGTGGTTTTCACCTACCTCATAGCAACTTGTCACAACTTTGGTTCTGGCGGTTAGGCATTGGATTATCTCTGAAAGGTTACGGTGGGGGGGGGGAGGATGCTGCCATCACATTCCCCCAAATGCTGAAGGGGGAGTCCGGGGGTGTGGTCATGTCCGAAGCCGTGGAAGGTGAGGACCTAAGGCACGCCCCCTATCGGTGGCCCCAGGGTGAGTCCTAGCTGATCTGCATCGCAGGGCTCACCCAACGGTGGTTAACCCTTCACAGACTGCCAGCACAACGGGCTGGAGTCGGATATAGTTGGTTAGATCCAATGCCTAAGCCAATACCTCTCTACCTCCGTAACCAATAAAGTTGTGGCCTTTTATGCCCATTAACCTTATTCACCGTGTCCTGTGTCTTTATTACTTCAGGAGGGATCGGGGTATCGCCACGCAAGTGAAGCAATCTGTGGGACCAGGTCAGTGGTTTGCAACAGAAGCATCACACAGAGACATGCTACGGATGACCATATTCCATGTAAATCACAGCAGAATATGCTTGGAATTGCAACTGAAAACTCTCATTTTACCCGTTTTTTTGCCTTGAGAACAAGATGTCAATATTCCATGCAGCCACATAGTAAGAGGGAGGAGGGGATCTCCAATTCAAACTGCAGTTAAATCAGCTGGAGGGGCCAAGGTTAATATGACCACTGAGAGTTTTCAAGTAAAGCCCTTTACAGTAATATCTAGCATTAACCCAGTAAATTAAATTTGCATGGCACACCTCTTTGAAAATCCCTCTGCAGTGTGCAAACTCATCAAACCTCTGCAGGATCAGTTCCCAGCTCTATTATTTTCTGCCATGAGCTTCAGTTAAATGGATAGTTAAAAGGCTTCCTGGTCCAAGTAACGTACTCTATGTCTCTTTGAAAAACATGATGTGTTTGATCCAGTGGTATATGTGCGCAGGTGTGCTGAATATGACTAACACGGCATGTACTTTGATGCAGATTGCCCCCTCATTAAGATGAAGCTAGGCAGTTTGGTGGGGGGACCATAGCTGCCAAGTTTTCGCTTTTCTCGCGAGGAAGCCTATTAAGCATAAGGGAAAATCCCTGTAAAAAAGGGATAACTTGGCAGCTATGGGGGGGACAGCCTGGGTTTCCTTATCACTGTGCTTGTTTCTCTATGCAAGACCTGAAGATCTTTCGCTCTTCAAAGCTCCACATGTTTTCATACCTGGAAAGCACTACAATGTACCTTCCACATACATTTAGCACATATGGGGGAACTGGTAGAGTGTGGTACCCATCAAACAGGTATTTCATGTATTTCATGTCCCTATCGTGCATGGAAGGGCATCAGTACATGCATTTGTTCCTCTGGGTGTGTTACGAGAGTGCAGTTGGATCACTTGCAGATTGTCACGTATCTTTGTATTTTGTCCACCTATGGAAGAATATAATGCTCCATTGCAACACATTTCTGCTTGTACATGTTGATACAGAACCACTAAGAATCCAAATGGACTTCCACAAGTATGAAGGCATACTCACAAGGAATGGCTGGGATCCTGAGTTGGTTCCTGTTGGCAAGAGAATCCCCTGGGCGGATTTCCAATCACATGACACTTCTGCCAGCCAGAAAAAAAATCAGCCACTGGCTCTTGGTTGTGTTCAACTATAGAAGGGCCCCTTCCATTTGTGGAATCCTAGTTAGAATCCAATGCAATACAATTTTTATATAATATACTTACATAATATAAGTTGTCTTATTGCCGGAATGATGTTGGATCCTGTTATTGGGTGCTTCGGTAAAACCATCGACTTTTATTTTGTTTCTAATGCTTTTAAAAATTCAAAAACAATTTGCTAAGTACACAACATGCAGCTTTGCCTTTTTCTTCTTCTCTAGCATGCATAAAATGCTTTGTACAAATGTTACTAAGGATCCTGTTTTGATCCCATTGTCTTGAACAGAAACTTCCATTGCCTGCTTGGGCCCAACCTAATATAATTTAATTACACTAAAGATGCAGGGTTGAATACAAAAGCCTGAGCCTTCCAAGCTCATAAATATGCATTAAAAAAAGATAAAATAATCCCCAGTCAGCAAACATCACTCTCCACTTCAATTCCCTGTTAATGCTTTCTGCTAGGAAGTGGGCCCTCATTTTGGTTCAAATGAAATAGTCAGGCCTATGGTGTGAGGGTAAAGTTGTTTGAATCAATTCATGAGATCCATATATTTTGCAGTCATCACGTGCAAAATGGTTTGTCAACAGTGAGCCCATCTGATCCTATGCATGTATACGTCAAATCAATTCCCACTTTGTTCAATGGGACACTTTCCCCCCAGAGAAAAATGTGTGTACAAGATTGCAGTTAGTGTCACAGAACATCTCGGTTTGCAGTGACAGTATACCCAGAAATATGTCCCGTTGAATTTAATGGGATTTACTTCCAGGTAAGTGGGAAGAGGATTTCAGCCTTTGTGTCATAAACCATGAAGACTGGAGGCCTTTCATGCATTAAATGTATGAAGATGATCTCATAAGGCATTTTAAAAATTCTGCTTTGCATCAGTGGGGTGGGCTGGATGACCTTTGAGAGCCTTTCCAACCCCGCGATTCAATTCTTATTATTTCCCCCCTTATTTGTTACATTCTTCATATTCCCTCAAACTGTAGCAATGTGGAGGAGGAAGAGTGGAAATTCTACTGTATTTAAATATCTTTCTAAATAGGGGTGTGGGAATCTAGATATATTAGTACAGTAATACAGGTCGGAGGTGACTAAGGATATTATGCAATCTGGTGCTGCTTCTAAGCAAACTTTAATTCATGTAGAGAGGGGGAAAATAATATGAGCTGAGTACTCATTTCTTCCATACATAATTCAGTTAAATAAAAAGGTTCTCAAATGGCATTTTACTTTCTTCCCTTAAAAAAAAGTGACCTGAACTGAAATTTGCATCACGATCCATAAAAAGAAAGAAAAACTTCAAGGGGATATAAATTACCATTGGGAAAAAGGGGCAAGGGCAGTCTATTCCATGGCACAAAAACAGAGATTCCATTTTCCTAATACTTTTATTTCACTGCTAATAAAATTGGGTAGTTAAACCTCCATGGTGGAATATGAATGTAGCAGCAGAGTTAAGTTTTAGCACAGGCAAAAAAGAAAAAAGAAAAGAGAGAGAGAGGCCCTATTAAAATGTGGCCCTAGAGACTGTAAATTTGAATCCTGGCACTCCTGGTCAGATTGGTTTTATAAGCTAAAATGGGGAAGTAACTGGGTCTCACCTCGGCAGGCCACACAGGTTATTCCATTCCTTCCTCCCGCAATTTTGCCTTTACACAGAAATGCAAAAGAAATAAGAGGGATGCAAACTCTTGAGGCTGATATCACAATACTGTAGTACAATTGTTAAGCAATCTGGGCAAAGGCAACATAACCATAGCTGCCAAGTTCTCCCTTTTTTAAAGGGATTTTCCCTTATGCTGAATAGGCTTCCTCGCGAGAAAAGGGAAAACTTGGCAGCTATGAACATAACCAACCAGGTACAGGCAGGCTCTTCCAAGATGTCCCAAAGGGTGCTGTGTCCGCTACAGAAGTTGATAAACAATCACTTTTCTGAAATGCTCAAAGTGTGTCTCTTACATTATTGCACAATTCTTAAAATGGAATAGGCTGTGAAAACAGTAAAGAGTTTTGCACGAGGCAGACACCAAGCCTCCATTAGGCTTCATGCTTCACAGACACTAATGGGATGAAGGACCAAAACTCTCCCACCAATGACAGCAGAGCTTGTTCAGACAGTAGCCAGGGAAGAAATTTCCAGCAATCAGAGAAGGCCGCAAGCAATTCTTTTCGACAGACTAGCCAAGGTCTGCCTGTTTTCCATTTCAGTAAGGCTGAGCTTGGAGACTCAACAGTGTAACAGCTCGGATTGAGAAATTATATAAGAGCTGTGGGCTGTATCATTTTCTAGCTCTCACCCAGGACTTGATCTAGTGCTTGCATGTGCTTTCCATGTGCTAGCCCTGCGTGCACAGCTAGCAAGATCACTCTCCAATGGCTTTGAAGCTTCTGTCTGGTTCGCTGTCACCTTTGTTCCTCTGGCCCTGGCAGTGATGAAAATTGACCCTGTAAAGATGCCATGTGTTCAAATAGCTAGCTCCCTTTGCTGCTCTCTCTGAAGGTTGGTCATAAATTATTGCAACTTAAACCCTGTTTGGTGTAAACCCCATTTATAAGCACAGCAAGTGGCTATGGTCACCCTAAGTCCCACTCCTATGTCATCATCCATGTCACCATTTAATTTATGGAGAGTGACTGTGAATCAATGACAATTTTTTTTACTCATGGAGGCCTCCCCCCACAATGTAGAACCATATAGAGATTCAGGGAACCTCCGTGACAAGGCTCCTTGTGCAAAGTGGAGGCCAACGGGGGTGAAATCATATCTGAGCTTAGCACACGTGTCCGTGTTCAACCTCCTGACATGTATGGTTCACCCCATGAACTCCTGAATAGGACTAATGGCCATAGGTGCCAAGTTCCAGATTGAAAAATCCGAGATCAGCAGCACCGCGGCACCGGAAGTCGTTTCTACGCACTCCCAGACATGCATAAAAGCAACTTCTGGCGCTGCAGACATTTTGGAAATGGGCACAGTGGCATCGGAAGTGCTTCTACGCATGTCTGGAAGTGCGTAGAAGCGACTTCCGGTGCTGGTGCTGCACCAGAAGAACATGGCCGCTGGCAGGAGCTCCGTAATCCGGGGGAATACAGGGTATTTTGCCATTCGGGACACCTGCAGGAAACGGTAAGAAAATACAGGGGTTTCCCGGGGGAAATGGGGTACTTGGCAGCTATGCTAATGGCAAACATATATGCAATCATATACAGGTTTACTCAGTCCATTTGTCCTCAATGGGACTTGCTCCCAAGCAAGTGTATATGGTATTGCATCCAAATGACTTTAATATAAGTAAAGGGACCCCTGACCATTAGGTCCAGTCGTGACCGACTCTAGGGTAGTGGCACTCATCTCGCGTTATTGACCGAGGGAGCCAGCATATAGCTTCCAGGTCATGTGGCCAGTATGACAAAGCCACTTCTGGCAAACCAGAGCAGCACACGGAAGCGCCGTTTACCTTCCCGTTGTAGTGGTACCTATTTATCTACTTGCACTTTGACGTGCTTTCGAACTGCTAGGTTGGCAGGAGCTGGGACCGAGCAACGGGAGCTCACCCCGTCACAGGGATTCGAACCGCTGACCTTCTGATCGGCAAGCCCTAGGCTCTGTGTTTTAACCCACAGCGCCACCTGCGTCCCTACTGACTTTAATATACCAATCGGGAAATTAGGTAACAGGGTTAAGCTTCTCTTATTTTCGTAAGCAACAAATTGATATAATAAGCCACAGTTCCAATACTAATTCACATACATACTACCAAAGTGCTTTTTCCTCTTAAGATCATTACGCTGCTCTGAATATTAATTTCACACTGCGCCTATAAAACGGCTCCTTTACCAACTCAATCAGTGAATTTAGCAAAGAATATATTTAAGAAGGGGGTATTTATGGATTAGGCACAGATTTTAGAAATGAAATGGGAGACAGTCTAACAAATCTATCAGGAATAAGATCAACAACTTAAAGTTTAAACCAATCATCTTGAGTATATATTTGAACTTGGATATGTAGATGTGGTGTGGAAGTCCCAATGGTTCAGCAATGCACTCAAAGGATCAGCGGCCCCATAGACAGCTAAATTACTCAGAAAGCCAGGGAATTTATCAAACATGAATTTCAAAGTGGATTCTAGCCTCCAGGAAAAACGGAAATGCCCATTAATGTACATACAAAATAAATGTTGTCTGCAAGCTGCTTCAACTGTTTATTTTTGACATGAAAACTGGCTAAGTAATTTTAATTCATGCGGAGGGGGGCACAGAAGCTAGCACCCCTTTGATGGGAATTATCTGTCTATGCTGTTAATTTGTTTTTGGTTTTTTTTAATTCAGAACTCCACATTAAGAGGGACAGCATAAAGAAATAATTTAACCGGCCTTCACACCTATTAGTATATTATTTATAACTTACACTGGTTTGAGAATGTTAACATTAAATATGGTTCATACATGTAAAGGAAATTCTAAGAAACTATTCATATATTATGGATGAAAACTATAACAGCAATGCTGAGAATAGTTAAGTGCAGATGTGGCAGGATTGAAAAACACATGCGGTACTTTTTCCTAACTTAGCTTCTGTTTATTTTACAACCTCAATATTTACTTTATTGACCAAAAGAATGTTAACTACATCCAATGCTGACAGATCATTCATCAAAAAATAATAATTTTTAAATAATGGAATATTTCATAGGGAGGGCTATGCACAAAATTAAGCACTGGCCTTTCAGTTCCTAGAGCCCAGATTCAATTCGCCCAGAGGAGAAGAGCTACATATCAAACTGATCAGATTAGTGCAAGGGAAAATCTTAAATGGAATAATCTTGACATATTTACTTCAGGTCTCGTGCTTCTCATCCATATAATAAACTGGCTATATGAGCAACAATGCTCATCTCTATTGACAATTTGCTTTTCTAAAGAATTAGAATAATGATTATTTTTAAGAGATGTTTCTGAAAAGAGCTTAACATTTGCTAGCCAGTCACAATCTGACTCCAGAAAATCTCCTCATAATCTGAACCTGAGGCTGGTTGCCATCCTGTTGCTGTGTGGAAGATTCTGGGTCAGGTAAGACCTAGAGAAGACCAAGCATGAAAACGCCGGCAGCATAAGCCTATTTGGGCATTCGAAATCTCTCACATGGTGAGGAGCGGGAGTGGATCTACCATGAAACAAATGAACCTTAAGCTTCATGGCCCCTATTCCCAGAAGGGCTTCAGAAACAACTTTAGTCCACATTGCTTAAAGGTTTTGGGTCTAGCAGATGCAATTTGAGTCACATGGCTCAATATTTATTTATTTATATTTCAACAACCCCAAAGTTTGAGAGTCAGCAGCACAGATGTTGTAAAGGTGGAGTGTCACGGTTCAGCAATTTTAATCAAAATCTGAGCTGTAGTAAAAAATAAATAAATAAATAAATTGTGGAACAACCCTATTGAATAAAATAACAGGGGTTACCCAGACATCATTGCTGGTTGTGAAGGGGCCATTATTATTATTATTATTATTAAGGTTGAATCCCGACAAGACAGAAGTACTGTTTGTGGGGGACAGGAGGCGGGCAGGTGTGGAGGATTCCCTGGTTCTGAATGGGGTAACTGTGCCCTTGAAGGACCAGGTGCGCAGCCTGGGAGTCATTTTGGACTCACAGCTCACCATGGAGGCGCAGGTCACTTCTGTATCCAGGGCAGCTGTCTACCAGCTCCATCTGATACGCAGGCTGAGACCCTACCTGCCCACGGACTGTCTCGCCAGAGTGGTGCATGCTCTAGTTATCTCCCGCTTGGACTACTGCAATGTGCTCTACGTGGGGCTACCTTTGAAGGTGACCCGGAAACTACAACTAACCCAGAATGCGGCAGCTAGACTGGTGACTGGGAGCGGCCACCGAGACCACATAACACCGGTCCTGAAAGACCTACATTGGCTCCCAGTATGTTTCCGAGCACAATTCAAAGTGTTGGTGCTGACCTTTAAAGCCCTAAATGGCCTCGGTCCAGTATACCTGAAGGAGCGTCTCCTCCCCCATCGTTCTGCCCGTTCTAGCGCGAGGGCCTTCTGGCGGTTCCCTCACTACGAGAAGCCAAGTTACAGGGAATCAGGCAGAGGGCCTTCTCGGTAGTGGCACCCACCCTGTGGAATGCCCTCCCACCAGAGGTCAAAGAGAATAACAATTACCAGACCTTTAGAAAGCATCTCAAGGCAGCCCTGTTTAGGGAAGCTTTTAATGTTTGATGGATTTCTGTATTTTAATATTTTGTTGGAAGCCGCCCAGAGTGGCTGGGGGAACCCGGCCAGATGGACAGGGTATAAATAATAAATTATTATTATTATTATTATTATTATTATTATTATTATTATTATTATTATTATTATGCTTCCCTAAGCAGGACTGCCTTCAGATGTTTCCTAAACGTTATAACAGTTTAAGTTTCAGGGCCCTAAAAATGTAGGAGGAGCAAGAACGAGCACACTCACTCTGTTCCCTATCGCCCTCTATGAGTGGAAGGGATAACATCTCTACTTGACTTGGGCCCTGCGTGGTTTAAAGGGTTCTTAGTTGCACATGGTGTCTACACAAGGAGAACAGGCTCACCACTGCAGGTGTTATTCCCTCCAACTCAGAGGAGGGAAATGGGGAGAGCAATGTGGGGAGAACTAGTGTGTGCAGACTCACTCTCCCTCATTATGCAAGGGATTTAGAAGACATGT
Source organism: Zootoca vivipara (assembly GCF_963506605.1). NCBI lineage: Eukaryota > Metazoa > Chordata > Lepidosauria > Squamata > Lacertidae > Zootoca > Zootoca vivipara. The sequence goes on from NC_083280.1 coordinate 59,356,212, forward strand.
TGATGCCTGCAACACATGCCAGCAAGAGCTTGGAAGTAGTAACAGTGCTAGCCCCTCCATGTGACTTCCTGCATTCAAATGCAGGAAAGCAACCACCTTTCTGTCTCTGCAACATCTGGCCCTTTAAGATCTATGAATTTTGGATAAGAACTGAACTTGCTACTGGGAAACTGACAAAGAAAGTGGCAGATGAACTGCACAAGTGCTTCTGTGCTGGGACCATGAACTTGCATTACTTGAACTACTTGTTGCGCATGTAATCATAGTAGCAGTTTTCTTGGGAGCAAAGGAGCATCAACAGAGAATTGAGTTCAATTACTACAGTAAAAGTGAAGCTTGCCTCATCTTTCGGTTTCATGTACATCATTTTCTGAAGTTTGCAGCAGTCAAATTTATAATGTTATACAGTGGTACCTCGGTTTAAGAACAGACCTGTTTACAAACTATTAAGTATAAGAACTCCGCAAAACTGGAAGTTTTGTTCTGGTTAGCGAACTTTACCTCGGTCTACGAACAGAATCCGAACGGTGGAAGGGCACCGGCAGCAGGAGGTCTCATTAGGGAAAGCGCGCCTCAGTTTAAGAACGGCTTTGGTTTAAGACAGGGGTCCCCAGACTTACCGCGCAGTGGGCCGGTGCCCGCCGCGCCGACCGCGCAGCGGGCCGGAGGGCAGGGGAGTGCGCGCGCAGCGGGCTGGAGGGCGGGGGAGGGCGCGCCCGTGCGCATGCGCACACGCACACGGGCAGGGGGAAAAATCGCCGAAAATCGCTTGTGCGCATGCGTATGGGCCTCCCCCCGACCCGGAAGTGCATCGGAAATGACCTCTTCTGGGTCGGGAGAGGCCCATACGCATGCGCAAAATGGATTTTCGGCGATTTTTTGCCGATTTTTCTGATCGTCGCCGCGCCGCGCGCCGTAAGAGCGGGCGGCGGCAGCGGGCGGCGGGGGTCGTCGCGGGCCGGATTGGGAGGCCGATTGGGCCGCATCCGGCCCGGGGGCCGTAGTTTGGGGACCCCTGGTTTAAGAACAGACTTCTGGAACGGATTAAGTTTGTAAACCAAGGTACCACTGTACTATGCACTATTTCGTTCAGGCATCGAAGGAAACGAGCTGAAGACTGAGTCTCATTCTTTGCAGTGCTAGCACAGGGATGTCAATAGCAGTTGTAGGGCTTGGCTATTGAAGCATATAGGCTAAAATGGCAATGAGAAAGCCCCCCAAATCCACATGAATAAACTGGATAGATAAAAACAGGCCATTGGGCAAAAGAGCTATGGAATCCATTGCAGACTTTGCACACCATCTGACATCACACTGCAACAGCCAGCTCTGCCTCTGTTCTACTCCTATTGCCTAAATGCTCACATGTTTTAAATTTGTTTCCTGGAAAACTAGAAATATGTCAAGTTCCAAAACATATTTTTAGCCTTGGTTTTGAAACAAGAGTATTTTAGAATTAAAAATGTATTGCCCAACAATGAAATCTCTCCACAGCTGACAGTAACATAAATACTATTGCAGCATTAGATAATTAGACAGAGTATAAAAATGTGGATTTATGACACACTCATAAGTGATGAGGTATTACAGCTTTTGTGTGCAAGATGTTAATACTTGGGAAATGCCAGCTTTGGAATGCCGTGATAGGGATTAATGCCCCTACACTTAAATATTGTTAAAATGAAAGCATGGTCAAAATGGAGCTCTAGTTCTACAGGAGGCTATATCTGTGTAAGTTATGCACTACATATGTTTATTGGAGTGCGGCTTTAGGCCATATTGCCTAAATCTTGTACAGCTTTTCATTCTTCAAGTTGGATGCTGAAAAACATTGCAAAAACTTAACTCTTTCACACAGATACAGGCAAGCCACAGCTAAACAGACAGGCTTGGGTTTGCCACACAGCAGCAGTCAGGTGGCAGAGACTGAGAGGCTACCAAGTGATTAGAGCAGAGGTAGCAATGTGGTATCCTCCAGATACTGCTGGACTGCAACATCCCTAATCATCCTGACCAGGCTGTCTGGGGTTGGTGGGAGTTGGAGTCTGACAACATCAGGAGGGCATCAGGTTGATGATCTAGTGATTTTGAACTAGAGGGCCCAAAGCTCTTAGAGAAGAACCATGAAAGGACCTGGAAATGAGTTGTGCTTAGCTAAATCGTGTCCTCCCTAAAAGAGGGCACGTGTTGCGGTGAGACCAGGAGACCGACCTCCTGTGTTGTGGGTGAGTGAAATTGGTCAGCCACAACACCCAACATCTGGGACCCAGGTGGCGCTGTGGTTAAACCACTGAGCCTAGGGCTTGCTGATCAGAAGGTTGGCGGTTCGAATCCCTGTGACGGGGTGAGCTCCCGTTGCTTGGTCCCAGCTCCTGCCAACCTAGCAGTTCGAAAGCACGTCAAAATGCAAGTAGATAAATAGGAACCGCTACAGCGGGAAGGTAAACGGCGTTTCCATGTGCTGCTCTGGTTTGCCAGAAGTGGCTTTGTCATGCTGGCCACATGACCTGGAAGCTATACGCCGGCTCCCTCGGCCAATAATGTGAGATGAGCGCGCAACCCCAGAGTCGGTCACGACTGGACCTAATGGTCAGGGGTCCCTTTACCTTTTAACACCCAATTGGTAGGTCCCTTGTTGTTGGGTTCAATCTGCAATCAATAAAGTTGTGGCCTAAATTCTGCCAAAAACCAAACTAAAATTTGAGTCAAATGTGTCTTTATTTAGGGGGAGATCTCTGGGTCTGAACACCAAAGTTGCTGCCACATCAAAAGGGGCATGTTTTTGGACTTATAACTCAGTCAAAAAGCACATGTTATGCATGCATAAGGGTTTGTGTCTTTGTGCTTTCTTTATAAAAATCTGAAATCCCTAATTTGGATTACATTACACACTGTATCCACATCCATATATACAATAAACCAACCCACTATTCATCCAATTCTCCTAATACTAAGCAATAGCAAAACTATAGTTCCTTATATATAGTTGGATTTTTCAGCATAACAGAAATGCTTTCACGTAGAATGTGAAGCTCAGGAAAATGCTTTAGCAATTAATAATGCCTCACACATAATAAATGTTTGCTTAACAAAATCTGTCTCAACTTCGCACATTAATCAAAAGTGAATGCCACATGATTTTGTATAATTAAGTAGAAAGTCATCCACCGAGTGGTAAATATCATGGACAATAAAATGAAATGAACCAATATTAACCCTATGGTGTTTATTAATAGTACAGGTACTCAATAATCCACAATGCAATTATTGCAGTTAATTGAAGGGTCATGTTGCCAAAGATTAATAATTGGAAGGAATCTCAATGATCCATTCATCAGAGATTTAAAGTGTAACAAACAGCCTTATTACCTTTTAAAATATAGATATGAAAACATGACCTCTGTACTCCAATTCATATTGTACTTACAGGCAGCACCGACACGTGTGTGCTTGGTTGTATGTGGCTGTGGTGTCCAAGGCAGTTTATCCAGTTTTTGAATGTGACCACAGCCCAAAAAGGATGGTGATCCCTGTTGTAGGGTGCTAAGACTGGCCAAGAAGCAACTCAGGAAGAAGCTTATACAGGTTCTAAGTAGTAAAGACCACTGAGTTCCCAACCATCCCCACTCAGATGAGATAGCAGGAAATGTCATATACTCCAGCATTGCTGGTTAATCTATCTAGAACTAGTTTAAAATCACTGATATAAATAGAATGTTGATGTTAACATTTTGCCATGTGTATGTGTGTATTAACCATTAAGGACATAAGAATTTAAGAAGAACCTGCTGGCTCAGATCAATGACCCATCTTGGACAGTACAGTGGAACCTCGGTTTATGAACACTTCGGTTTACGAACGCCACAGACCCATCTGGAACGGATTTATTCACTTTCCATTACTTTCAATGGGAAAGTTTGCTTCAGTTTATGAACGCTTCAGTTTATGAACAGACCTCCGAAACCAATTACACCCATGCTTCGGGTTAAGTACGCTTCAGGTTGAGTATTCCGTGGACCCGTCTGGAATGGATTAATCCACTTTCCATTACTTTCAATGGGAAAGTTCGCTTCAGTTTATGAACGCTTCAGTTTATGAACAGACTTCCGGAACCAATTGTGTTCATAAACCGAGGTACCACTGTATATTGTTTTCACAGTAGCCAAACAGATGCCTCTGGGAAATCTGCAAGTAGGGTTCAAGCACAAGAACACGCTTTCCTCCTGTGGTTTCCAAAACTGGTATCCATGGTGGACTTGTGGCTCTCATATTTCAGAGGCACCCTGTGCGATGCTAAAATTTAGCGCTCCCCTGCCTCTCGTGCTCCGTTCCACAGAATTGTAGAAGCATACTCTAAAACCGCCTCTGCTGGTATTCAGAAGCATCACTGCCTCTGACTGTGGAATCAGAACATAGCCAGAATGGCTAGTAGTCATGGATAGCCCTCTCCTCCATGAATTTGTCTAATCCTCTTTCAGTGTTACAGTGAAAACAGATAACAATTGTTTGTATAATGTAAAATCATTGACATTAGAATCAGAATCCATGATTTGGAGTGGGCATCTGATTCTCTTTGGACAATCGCTAACCACGGTTTGCTCATTTGGAACCCACAGCAACATATGGTTCGTGCTAAATAACACACAGAGGGGAACCTCTGTGAGAGTGGTGAGGAAAGAAGGGAATATGGAGGTCCATGGATTTTGTGATCTTCCAAACCGTGGTTTGGAGGATCATCTGAGTTTAACTGATATACTTGTAGGACTGTGATAACCAAAAGATCTACAAGGTCAAGAATCCCAATCAGTGTTGCTACTAGACTAAATAAAATTTTCTTTTCAGTGCCTGCTAAAAAACCTTTTCATTTAGACAAGCCTACTCGGATATCTAGAAACCTTACAGATGTTTTAATCTGTTTTAGCTTATTGCTGATTTTAATTATCATTCAATTATTTTAAACAGCTGTTTATAATTGTTCTGACTGATTCTACCGTTTCATTCCTTTTGTGAACTGTTTTGAGGTGGTTGTTTTTCTACAATCAAGTAGTATATAAATTGTATAAAATAATAAATAAACTAGTCCCTAGAAGGTGCCACAGGCAAAGAACAAGAACCATGATTAACTCTGAGAAATTTCCCCAAAGTAAAACAACAACCACCCTTTTGAGTGTGAAAGATTCAAAAGGCTCAAAGGAATCCAATAGGAAAAGGCAGAGGAAATTCACGTAAATTGCCAACTTGACTAAGGAAAAATGGCTTTGCAACCTCAAATATGGCAGTTAGTTAGCGCCTGAGCATCTACAGCCTACACTTCTACTCTTCAATCTTTCGTTGGGTTCATTTCAAATGCCTTAGAGGAAAGAGAGAGAAATGTCTAAAGGAGAAAAATGCATGAAATGATAAAAAAAATACATTTCCCTTTCAATATGAATAGAGTTATTACTCATGAAACTTGGTGGATTAACAGCTTGACACCAACATCCTAAGTTGGCGAATGTGGTTGCCGCAATGAAAAACGCCTCAGTGCCAGTTTTCTATGAATATATATCTGCTGTCCACATTTCAGACTGCTACTGCCTTTCTATTCCTACGTCCTTTTCAATACCTAGTTTATAATTTAAACTATTGCCAGTAAGATTTTCACTCATGTGTAGCTAAGGCACCATGATGTCACACCTCATTTGATTTTTATTTTATTTTACTTTGAAGCAGTGAAAGCAAAATCTTTTTAACTTACTATTGATCCAAGCTATGGCTTTGTGGTAAAGCACGTGCACACACACACACAAAAACCTTTGTATCCACTTTCCTTAAAGATACTTCATTGTCAGCTCAAACTACCATATTTACTCTAGTCTAATGCGCCATCGAATCTAATGCACACCTCAGTTTTCAAAACCTTGAAAACCAAAAAGTATTTGCTGGCAAATGTAAATGTTCCATCAAATCTAATACACACCTTAATTTTCACAAAGTAATTTGTAAAATGAAAAGAAAAGAAAAGGTGTGCATTAGAGTAAATACAGTATTTGTGTATTATTTGTGTATTATTTGGCCAATAAATAATTTTCTTGAACTTGTTTGTTTGTAAATAAATAAATAAATAAATAAGATCAAAAACAAATCTTTGATGCTGTATAAAAGTGGAACTAAACATGATGCTGATCATGGGGTAACCACCAAAAATAGGCACTACTATTTCCCACTACTCTTTCCCATTAGAGAAGGAAATATGATACCCATTCTGCATTATTGGCTGCCAATATGTGGTATGGAGGAACGTAAAAATGAGTATTAAACATGGCAGAGAGAGGGTCAACACCCTGCTTAGTGGTGTTTAAGGCCCATATTTCCCAAGCAGGTTTTGACACGACACTGTAGTTCCTACATTCTCCTTTGTTGTTGTTTAGTCGTTTAGTCGTGTCCAACTCTTCGTGACCCCATGGACCATAGCACGCCAGGCACTCCTCTCTTCCACTGCCTCCCGCAGTTTGGTCAGACTCATGTTGGTAGCTTCGAGAACACTGTCCAACCATCTCGTCCTCTGTCGTCCCCTTCTCCTTGTGCCCTCCATCTTTCCCAACATCAGGGTCTTTTCCAGGGAGTCTTCTCTTCTCATGAGGTGGCCAAAGTACAGTCATACCTCGACATCCTAACGATTCGACTTCCAAAGGTTTCCAAAGGTTTCCAAAGTTGACAACCCCAGAAGTCTTTTCGCCCTGCGCGCCCAGCGCACGCATTCTGCATCCGAAAACCCCGACTTACGAAGACGGCCACGGAACGGATCGTATTGGAGCCTCAGCTTCAGAATCTGTCCTTCCAGTGAGCACTCAGGGCTGATTTCCTTCAGAATGGATAGGTCTGATCTTCTTGCAGTCCATTAGACTCTCAAGAGTCTCCTCCAGCACCATTTGTTAGATGTTTTTAAGAAGAGGCTGGATTGCCAGCTTTTGCAGATCCTGCAGGATTTCCTGGACTAAATGACCACTGAATTCCTTTATCTAACTGTGATTCTATTACTCTAATACTTAAACATTTGTATAGGACTTTGAAGTGTTCAAAAGTGTTCAAAGTGTACAACAATCCTTTATTTTGTATATTATTTGCCCTCATATGGCAGATGGGGGGGACTGGAAAACTGTGAATGCCTAAGGCTACTTACGAGTTCATGGCAGAGGCAAGACTCAAACTGGGAACTTCCTGATTCATACCTTAACAATACAATACGAACCACGTCTGCTGGGAAGTATGTCCTTTTGAATTCAATGGGGCTTACTCCTAGGTAAGTGAGGTTAACATTGCAGCCTTAGTCTCTTAGCCACTACACTACACCAATCTAAACTGAAATCAACATAATGTGGTATAGTGGAAAGAGTGTTGGGACTAGGACTTAGGAGGCCAGGGTTTGAATCCCCACCCAGCCATGATGCTCATTGGTGACCTTGAGCCAGAAACAATCTCTTAGTGAAACCTACTGTACCTAACAGGGTTGATGTGAGGATAAAATTAGATTTTGGGGGGTGGGGGAGGAACCATGTATTGCAACCTACCTTGAGCTCTTTGGCTGAAAGGTGGGATAGAAATCTAATAAATAAAAATAGAAGTGCTTAGTTGCTGTTGAATTGTACTTCAGCTTTTGGAATCTCGGTTTCACCTCCTTGTATACAAAATGAGAATTGCAATGACTACCTCTTAGAGTTGTTATGTGAATAGCAAAATCTCTTTGCCCATTAAAAGTAATACAAAATAAAATGCAGAAGGTGTGCAAAATATTCTTCAGGAAAAGATAAAACACTGAAAACAACTATTATAAACCTTAGAAAGAAAAGGGAGAATGGGCTGTTCTAGCTGGTGTCCATTATCATAAATATAAAAGCATAACTTTGCAAGATTATACTCAAGAGCATGAAGCACTGCTTCTAATTAAAATGCCACCCAACTTCTCCTCAAACTAACATCCCTTTGTGTATGTGGGACTTTGAAATGATAATACACACTACCTAGCACAGCGCACACTTTTCACACCCTCCACTCTACATTTCTGGTGTTTTAAATATTTAATCTCTAACCATTCCATCTCAACCTAAATAGGAATGTGTGAACACACACACACACACAAAAATCCCCTCAACTAAATAAAAATAGAATAAATGATTTCTGATTTCTTGCCTTTCCACCAACAGGCTGGTTGGGTCTTTTGTTTTTGTTGTTAATCCCTCTGTTTATTCTACACCTACTCATTTGGTTTTCATGTCCTGTGTAAAAATGGTCACATCCATCAGGACTCAGGCTGAAACTAGAATGAGTGAGATCCTTGTGACAGTATTGTATGTGTGGGGTTTTTTAAAAAAGGTCTTGTTTTTATTTCCTCTCCTTGTCTTTCAGTATACACAGTCAAGGTTATAAGACATCAATTTTATATGCCAGGACCCCAATGAACTACTCACGTTTAAAATGACACTTCTGTTTAAAGACCTAGTGATTCTCAAGAATGTATGATTTACGGTTCCGCCACTCCATAAGCCTCATTTCATACCTCCAAGAACTAACTAGTCAAAGTGTTAAATAAACATGAAGTCCCGAACTTGTTTTCTTTCCAAAAGTGCAATCACTGTGTTACTCTAATGATTAAATATTGTTTAAATATACAACTGAGAGACTAGTTTCACAGTCAATTCTTTCCCCCTGCACTTCATTTTTATGTATTAATTATTTTGTGTTCAGACAAAGGTTTTAATTAGGAATCACAAAGAGCTTCTGAAGAGTGAAGTGGTAATGGTTTTATCTGCTCCGAACCATTGATGAGCAGACATGTTTTGGAAAGAAAAGGAGCTGCCAAGAGATAACCTGCACTTGAACCTGTATTAAGCACTGTGGGACTGAACCTGCAAAGCGCTTTGTGCCCTTAATTCCCATTCATGTAAGCAGGACTGCAGGAATGCTGCTCTTCACCCTTTATGAATAAAATCTTTAGCTGATATGTGGAGTAACCCTGATCCCAAGAACAGTCAACAGCATAAATTTGCAGCCCTTGTATGATAATTCTTGTAAGTGATAGCCGCCAGCAGCAGGTAATTCTAAATTTCAATGTCCTAGTCCCTGTGCCACTAGTCAGGAATGAGGGGACTGTATGGGATTCAAGCTGGGATTCTAAAAATATTGGCCAGAATCCTACTCTGCCTAGGAATCATGTGATCCCAGACAGCCAATCCCATGCCTGTTATAAAATCCTGTTGCACTCCCTCAGACTGGACGTCGTAGTACTGGGGCAAACTACTAGCATATAGGGATGAGTGAAACTGTCAAAATCCATTTCTTATCTTTTCCAGTCTTAAATTCAGTTACCCACATTTCCACACCAGTTTGCAGGCTTTTAAAAAGTCCACATGAAAATTCGTCAGCATTTTAATACAACTTTCTCCCGGTTTACACATTTTTGCAAACCACTTTTTTCTAATATAACGTATGTTTTATGTTATTCTCACTAATGCACAGTTTACCCTAGGATATATATTTTTGTACATATGATTTGTAAAAATTTGGAGAAGTGCAAATTTCAGAGGATGGAGGGGTTTCAGTTCACATCATGATGCAGAAAGTACAAATTAGTAATTGTGCCTTTAATTGTGAACTGAAATAAGTTTGTCCCCTATCGCTAATTAAGCTATAACTGCATTGCATGCCACCTTGTGTTCCATCTTCCTCTCCTGTTGAAAGGGGGGAGGGGCTTTACTTGAGTGTGCAAGGATGGTAGTAGTCAAATGCTGATGGGAATGCTTTAAAAATATTCCTGCTAAGCATTTAAATGCTATTACCTATTTGTTTGTAGTATTGCTTGTTTGGTTCTAAGAAGGAAATAGGGTATATCTCATTGGTATATATCATTTACTTGGAAAATATAAAGGCCAGCACCACAGCACATGATTCAGACAGCACTAGTTATGCCTAAATGTATTGTTAGCCGTAATAACAATATTCCTTTTTTTTTTACTAATGTGCATTTTGGGATAAAATTTGTACCTGTGTTCCACATCAACAACCTCTTTCAAATATCGACATAATAAACAGCACCAATTCCCAGTGGAGATTTCCTTTATCACATGATATCTTCCAGTGAAGCACAAACTCCAGCAAAAGAGTTTGTACAGTGTTGCTGTTGTTGTGGTGGTGGTGGTGGTGGTGGTGTGTATTACACATTTGGCTGAAACTATGTACATGGGAATGGGGTTTGAGATGATGGGTTTTGTGGAATCGTCCATGAGCAAAAACAGAAATGGCTGCCAAGGCTCATAACTATTAAGTGGTGCCGTAATGGAAATTAGGATCCCACACAAAATGAGATCTGTTTGATGGCATCAAGAAGAAAAGTGGGTAAAAACCCTCCCACTCAAAGATGAATTCAATGCATTAATAAATACTTGGCTGTATAGATGAAACATGTATCCATCTAATGCTTATGTCTGAAAAAGAACTAGTTCTGACTGAAAATATGCACCAATAAAATATTCTTCACTGAATACCTTATTTATTGACTCAGTTTCCAATATTAGCACTACACAAGCTGCTTCTCCTCCCTCCTTCAAATTGTCCTACTTCTCTCAATGCAATCCAGTAGCTATGGTGGAATGCTTTCTACCGTTGGAGTTCCTAATCATTCCCACAGCCCAGCCCAGTGGCTCAAATGGGGTCTTGTAGATACCACAGATTCTGTTCTGATGCCATGCAATAGGTACCCCCAAGAGAGTGAATTAAGGGTACAGTTCTGCTTTTTACTTCAAGGCCTTTTGTGGCCCAAAAATCAAACCGTACACATTGTTTGAATGTATGTTCTTTTTTGTTCTGTGATTTAATATAGCTCTACCTTTTTGGTATCAACCTCGTACTACAGCTTTGACACATTTGAAGAGTGAAGATCTACAGGGAAATGTAGAACCAAAAGCTATAAGACACTGGGTTACAGTTCAGGGGAATTTGCAATTTAAATATATGATGACTGGGAAAGAGATGTAGATGCAGGGTGAAATGTATCCTTTTGCTGCCACATCTACAAGAAGGTTAATTAAGTCACCAACGTTCTGGAGAGCAAGGTGCAAAGCTCAGATATCATGTGAAATATTTTCATGGGTTACACCATTTGTAAGCTGCAGACCATTTTGTTATATACACATACCACACACATTAATGTGTGTATTCCTTTGGATATTCAGAGACTCAGAAAAATAGAAGTGTAATCTTTTGACAGAAAGTAGCATTAATGATGAATTACAGGATGACAGGAAATGTTGGTGTCAAGGGTTAGTGAATAAGCAATATCTGTGCTTAATCAACTTTTAAAAAAAAATAAGTTACCATCCTCTAAATAGTTTAATGCAGGATGCAGTTTGTCCCCCTATCCTCATAACAACCCTGTAAAGCGAAAGAGAGAGAAATTCACTCTAGACCACCTAATGAACTTCACAGCCTTTTTTCTCAAGTGTAGCAAAGAATGCCAACTCAAAGCTCCAGACAATTGAGGTTCCATTTTCCCAGGAGTCTATGTGCATACACCAAAATCTAAGTATGGTCCTTACATGTGATCTGTGCCCAGTAAAATAGAGGATACCATTTCCATATAGTAACTATTTGCACTGTCCATTCCATGTGTGGAATCATCTTTTCTGATGAATCACTGGAGTGATACTCATGTTTTGCCTCAAAAACACCACCCTCAACATCTTGGACAAATTGGTTCACATATAACAAAATAAAAGAGAGCCAGTGTGGTGAAGTGGTTAAGAGCAGTGGACTCATAATCTGGTGAACCAGGTTCACTTCCCCGCTCCTCCACATGCAGCTGCTGGGTGACCTTGGGCTAGCCACACTTCTCTGAAGTCTCTCAGCCTCACTCACCTCACAGAGTGTTTGTTGTGGGAAGGAAGGGAAAGGAGATTGTTAGCCGCTTTGAGACTCCTTAGGGTAGTGATAAAGCAGGATATCAAATCCAAACTCTTCTTCTACCCAAAATAATATGGACCCTTCTTTTTGCTTGAAAATTGCTAAAGAGAAATGATACAGAGGCTGTATCTGTGCATATATATATATATATATATATATATATATATATATATATATAGTCTAAACTGTTGTATTCTTCATACAACAAAGGGCTTTGCAGCCGATAAATATCAGAACAGATTTGTTACATCTGCATTTATTGGCAACTAAAAAAAACAAATCACTCTAGTCTCAGAGCCTGAGAAATTGCCAGCCAGTAATAAATGGGTAAGTCAGGTTAAGAATTTACTACCACTGGGAGAAAACACACACCACACATTCACACACAAAAACTGACGGTGTTGGAGAAAATGGGAACTGCATGGAAGGTTTTTCCCAAAACATTGCCTAGAAAATAATTATATCCTCCCCAACCCCCAAACATACTTCCTTTACAGCAGATTGTATGCCTGCGAGAGAAGGAGTGATGGAAGCACTCTAGTCATTTCTTCCACAGAAATCCATTATTGGGTTCAAGTACTGATAGGCAGAATACTTATTTCCACTCTGAAAAAGATGTGGGTGATCCAGATTATTTTTTGTAGGAAGGCCTATTATGTCCCCACTCCGACCCACTAAGTCTTAGCTCTGGCCCAATTTGTTCCCACTGCAGGTGGAACCCCAAATCCCACACCAAATTCTAGTTTGCATGGAGTTTTGTAGCATCTCAAAGTACAGCTGGGGAACTGGTGCTTCTATATTTTACAGCTAAAGTGAAGTATCATTGCTCACCTATGTTCAAAGTAGAATTAAACTGTGCAAATAATGATTCCAGATACAGACAGGCTCAATTGTAGGGACTGAAGTTCTTAAAATATATACCATATATATACTCAATACTGCTGTACCATTCTGGTGTTATGAATGAGTATCATTTTATGGTGTGTTCATGATCTTGTGTTTTGGGTCCAGTATGACAAAGAGCAACATATAAAAACATCAAATAAATAAATAAAAATTCTGGAATGGATGATCATTTGCAGCTAATAGTTTATATCTATTGTATATCCTTAAATTTCTATATGGAGAAGGGGTGATCAGTGCCCCATAAATGTGATCTACCTCTGTATTATAGAGGCCATTGTGATACCTCTACCTGGAATACACAGTGATAACCGGACAGGATAAATGCAGGACCAAGTGACTCTACCAAGAACCGGGGGGGGGGGGGTCAAGTTGGAAACAGAAGGCCTATAATGCACACTTCTTCTTGCCCTGCTGCTTTCCCCTGAGGATACCCACTCTTTAATGCTCAATCAGAGCAAACAGCAATTCAGGTTTTCTCCGTCTTGACATTTGCTCCGATTGAGCACTAAAGAGTGGATTTTCCCTGGGAAAGGAAGGGGGCAAGGGGGAAACTGCTGGGCCCTGGGCCTAGAAAGCATGAGTCAAGTGGAAAACCACTCAGATCTGTGCTTTCTAGGTGTGGTACGAGTGGAAGTGTGAATGAGCCCACTGTTTCCAGCCTACTGAACACCACCTGCTTCAGTATTTTATGTTGCCTTATGAGGATTGGACCACACTGATTGGACCACATTCAGTGGCAGCTGTTGGCTATCAATGCCCAGGCAGTAGAAACTGTACAAAAGCAAATTTAAGTAATGTAATCAACAGGGATGTGATATGTTCTTTTAGCTTATGCATATTCTGATATGCAGTACTCCTAAATTTCATCACACACACACACACACACACAGACACATACGTAGAGCACTGGAAACCTAGCTGTAGTTCTATAATAGAGCCATGTGAAAGTCACCTCATCCTGGTCCTTTCAATAGTCCAGGGGATACTATTCACATATTTTTATGTCCCAAGGAAATTGTACCAAGAGCTACGGGCCTGGCTTACCAGTCCGTTAGGCTGGCATAATGTCAATGGATTTTTTTTTATTAAAAAACCACTGAAAAAGACAACAGAAATTGGTGGGTGGGTGTTTAAATCAAGTCCTGATTGCCAAGGAAGGTAACTGCAGAAAGTAACCATTTGTAAGCAGCATGTTATTAAACTTGTACACTGAATATTAACAATTCCAAAGAGAGGAGGATGTGTGTATAATTATCATTTTTAGAGCTGTCAACAAGAATTAAAACTATATCTGGTAGCAGTTACCATACATTGAGTTTAGAGCAGGGAAAACATACTTGCAATATTTGGTGGGAGAATCAATATGAGAGGAAAAGGTAGACCAAGAACATAAATATATGAACTTGATAATTACTTGGGACCCAATTAATATCAGAATGGTTGCCATTATTCTCAGAGGACAACCATTTCATCTAGCGCGCAGGTGTACTTTGCAACAGCAGATCACTTTGATGAAAGACTGCAAGAATTTCAATGACACCTTGAGGGATCTTATGAATAAAATATCAAAAATGGACATCTCCTTTGTATATGGAGATTGTAATGCAAAAATGGAAACAGGTTTATAATGTACCCAAGATAAGATGTACTCTGTCTGTCTCACAGATAGATAGACAGACACTGCCAAGTCAAAGTTTTGAAATAATGAGACCTTTTTGCTTAAGTTCTATCAGAATTCGACAAGAAAGGCTACAAAATTGGAATAATGCCACATACACAGACAGATGATATTGCAGTATATCAATTCAAGAAACTAAATGCAAACCATTTATTGGATCTCAAAAGTCCACCATTCAGTATCAGGAATATTTACTGTGACTCTAAAGACTCTAAAGACCTCAATTTCACAAGGTAACCTGGGCCCTCTTATATCTCCCTGTAAGCCATTAATATGAGAGCTGATTCAAAGTACCATGTTGGTGTATGGGGACACTATTAAAATTCTGACACCTCTTTTTAAATCCATAGTAGATGGGTCAGTACAAACCAGTATCAATTTGATAACTTACCCTCGTTTGATCTCAGCATCAACACCAATGAACTTTTTGTTGGTGTGTTGATGTGTTGGTTTTCTTAACCAGAGCAAAAAACTAGAGCTGGATATGAAAACAGAGCCAGATTGGTTTGATATCAAATCAATAGCTAATCGAAGCAAAGCAAAATTGCAGAGCACTGAAATTCCATTAAATGAGGCACCAGTTGGACCTTCCAAAAAAAGGGAATTCCACAGTCTGGATGTGACAACCAACCAAAAAGGCCTGCATTCTGGCACACTAACTCTCCATGGCAACAGGATGAAGATAAAGGCTTCAGATGAAGATTGCAGTAAACAGGCAAGCTGGTGTGGAATAAGATAGTCCTTCAAATCTCCTCCAAATATCCTTGTCCCAAATCATTTAGGGATTTATAGGCAATGGCCAGCACTTTGAAATGTACCTGGACATAAAGTGACGGCCAGTCCAGAGAGAATAATACAAGTTATACATACGGTATGTTCCTGAAAAGTATACAACACTCAAATGAAAAGGAGATATGAACCCTATTTAGTACATCAATGTACAGGGGGGAAGAGGGTGGACATGCGCGCTAGCCTTCCCCTCCCCCAATCACCTATCAAACATTTAAGGGCAACATTCTGCACCATGGAGACTCATTCATGTTGGCTACCATTACAATGTAGAAGCTTGATTTCCCAGGGTTCTACATCATGCAGAAAGCCTATACGAGTAGAATAGACTCTTTATGGCAGACGGTCATAGTTTCATCCAGGAAAACTGGGACTTGGCCCCTCTTGATAACACTGCATTCACACGCCACCTGTTTGCAAGTTCTATTGCTTAAATGCCTGCATTGTCTTCCATCTAGCTGTTTGTGCAAAATTCCAGTGCAGATCACTACTTCTGCTGAAATGAATGGGGAACCCTTCTGAGTGAAACAACTCTGTGCCTGTATCCAAAGTCCCATGCCCTGAACAAACAACTGGGCTGTAGTGACTGGATCAGTTGGTCAGTACCAACGGCGTAGCTAGCTGCTCGGGTGCCCAGGGTGGCACATACACCCTGCACCTGGGGGTGGGGCGAGCACTGTGCAAAGCCTCTCTACCACCCCACCCCCTCAGCTGTAGAGCAGCTGAGGGAGAGGCGGTGGGCAGATGCAAGCCCCATGCTGCCGTTTCAGGCAGCGCAGAGCCTGCAGGCGCCCAAGCCACCATGTCACTCCCAGGAGAGATGCATGGCTCGGGCATGCTGCAGGCCCCACAGTAAGTGCCAGCCCCCACAGTGTGGCGCCCAATGCCAGCTGTGTTTTGTTGCATATGTTGACTGAACTAAAAAGTTTTGTGAGCCCCCAAAAAGTTTTTTTTATTTTAAAAACTCTTAATTTTGCCACCACCCCCCTCAGTGATGACACCCTGTGTGGTCCGCACCCGCCGCATCCCCCTTCTTATGCTGCTGGTCAGTACAGGACCACAGGGCTGCCTATAAATTGAGATTTATGCACCAAGCCTGAGACCATTGTAGTGTCAGGACAACTGTCATGTTATAAAATGCAATGAAGTTGAAATTCCGATCTTGGGAGCACAAAAAAATTAAGAGGGTGGTTAGGAAGTGAGCACAGTTTGTAAAAGTGATGCTAGCAGCCTTTGATATTATACTAGAAAGTGTGTGGCAAGAACCCTAGATGAAGGCTGGAGAAAGAATAGCTATGTAATAGAAACTGCTGACTGAGATGAAGAAAGATGGAAATAATTTGCCTGTTGTCATTATTGCTTATGGCTATTAATTTTCTTTGCATGGATAAGATCATCTCTTTTTTCCTTTTTTTTTTCCAAACCATTTAGCTGCTGCTTACAAGCCCAGGTACTTAGTAGGTAGTGTGCCTCCCTCTCACTTATTTCTCTAGTGGGAAGACTCTTTAAGACATTATGCAGCCTAGTAACACACTACTGGGACTTGCAACATTTCAAATGTATATGTTTGCTTGCTAATCTGCATCTAGTCAGTTTATGTTATGTAAGCTGTTTAGGTTCAAGGGTGTTTCACTAGCACAGCTTATTGGGGACTGCATTTTCTCCAGGGTGCAAGGCAAGCTCTACATCAAAGCCTGATTGAGCAGAAAATATGTGCTAATGTTCACAGCAGTACTCTATTATGGTATAAGTATGCTTGTAAATATTCACTACATGTTATTACGCCATTTGAACCAAGAATATTGCAGGGTTAAAGGTCAGCCCTAATGCTCTCTCAGGAGGCAGCAGTTTTGAATATAACCAAATGGGATAATGGTCAGGAATACCCAGAGGGGGCAATGTAGCACATCGTAAAGAATTGTGCTGTGAGTTTTAAGTTTTCAGGACAACAAAGATGCCAACGAGATGGCTCATAAGCAGTCATTATTAATGGAATGACAAAGCTAATGTTAAGCAGGATGTCTTTACTGTAATAAATCTTGTCCCTGTGCCATTAGTAGTCCTTACAACTGCAAATAGCAGTTAGGTTATAACCTAACATGGCAGAATTTTATCCTCTCAATCTCTAATGTATTTTATAATGCTGTTAAAGTCAGGAATAGCAACTGTTTAAGCCCACTTAATCTGTGAGAAGTTTAAGCACGAATTTTAAATGCAAAAAACTGCTTTGATATTAGTCTGCCTAATTAAATAGAAGAACTGCTCAGTAGTTGATCTTTTTTAAGCATGTGCTGTATTAGGAAGCATGAGGAACCCACCCACAGCTAGCTCTCTTTTTTACCCCTCAGGGGTATGTGCTTAGGACTGCAGGTTTTCATGTCCTCTGTAGGAACTGGTCTGTGTTACAACATACAGCAGTTGCTAATTAATCTAACTTTCCTATTGGGGCCCAGGACTACAATAAAGGACCTTTATTGTATGACTCAGTTTACTGCCTAACAGAACAATCCCATTCCCATGCTCATGGGAGTAAGGCCAATTGAACTCAATAGAATTTACTTCAGAGTAGGATTGTTTTATATAGGCTCAAAAGCCCTGTGAAGAACAATAAGGCATAGGCTAACTCCCACCACCATCACCACCTTTAATTTACCTTATTATGCTTCAAGAAAATGGTGGCGAACAGAATTACTGATAAGGGCCAGAATGTACTGTTCTAGTGTGTAAGTGTACACTCTTAGGGGAAGGACATGTATACATTAGCAGCTTAAAACACAATGAGGTTGTGTACCCATGCTGCATTTCAACTCACGTTTTACATTGTGATACATACCATTAGCAGATTACTAAGTGTGTTTGCCCGCACTTACAACCCCTGCCGAACTGCTGTTCAGTTAATCCAGACATCCTCAGACTACGGCCCGTGGGCTGGATACGGCCTGAAGGGCTCATTTATCCGGCCCGTGGCAACCCCTGCCGCCCGCTGCCACCACCCAGTCTTACTGGTGCGGCGCGGCTGCCCACTTCCAGGTCGCATGAGCACTAGAAATAGTTTGTGCACATGTGCAAGCATCATTTCCGGCGCACCTCTGGGTCGGAGGAGGCCTGTGTGCATGCATACAAGCTATTTCCAGTGCTCCTGCAACCCGGAAGTGCACCGGAAATAGCGGCACTGGCCTAAGTTTGGAGACCCCTGAATTAATCCATCATCTGCGCATGCGCAACAGATGATTACAGTACAGAGTACACACTTGGGCTTAACCCCTACTTATGTTTTTCAAAGTGGCTGGAAGCTGGTTCTTTCTTTCTTTTTAAAGTATTTTTTATTAAAGATTTTTTGGTTTACAAAAGTATGTGGAAGCTGGTTTGAAGTGAAATGCATCAAGCAGCAGCATTTCTCAAGAAACTACAGGATACATATAGATTGTAGTTAACATCATGTTTCGTTGGCTTCAGACACTAGTGGTGGGTGCACACTGGAGCCAGAGTGAGGCCACAGCTTCACAGCTTTAACTGACTTGAGCTACAGTCTGATTGTTCCATATAAGGGCCCAGCAGCCAGTCTTGCGCCATGTGGCCTATGGAGAGACATCTCACGCCAAACATTAGTTGTTGTTCTTATGAAGTAAGGTAGTCCTATCTATAGGTCACATTCTCTGGGCATACAGAAAGCTGAAAGTATGGAGCAGTTTAGCCTGCTATAGCCACCTGTAATGTCCTGATGACGTGACCATCTCTGGAAAAGGATGCAACAAGCACACCCAAGATGGGAGCCTCAAGCACAGCCTCACATCAAACACCCAATTGCTGAAGAAACCCCCCTGTGGTCCAGGCAGGAGTAAACTTCACACATGAAGAGCTGGCCTCAAAGAAATAAAAGCTGTTGATGGCTCACCAAAAGATCTTGTTCAAGTGTTGCTGCTGAGAGACATACAGATTTAAGCCCTATGGACAAACCTTAGACAGAACACGAAGGCACAGAAATAACCAAAGTCTAAATGTATTGACAGGAAATAAAGTGAACGCAAAGTACATGCGATACAGGGTGGGTCAGCAACGACGCGGCAACAGGTTGCCGCCGTTTAGGACCCGTTTCTCCCAGTATTGGGCTTCTTCAGTGGCATCTTCTTCTTTAGTGAAAGTACAGTTTCTTATTTAGGCTTAGGCC
This sequence comes from Zootoca vivipara, assembly GCF_963506605.1. NCBI lineage: Eukaryota > Metazoa > Chordata > Lepidosauria > Squamata > Lacertidae > Zootoca > Zootoca vivipara. The sequence goes on from NC_083280.1 coordinate 59,375,687, forward strand.
ACAGTGTTTTCTTGTTAATTTTTCAAATTCAACATCTTGTGCAGGGCCGGCTCTACAGCCAGGCTGGGTGGCACAGGGCGCCACGGCACCGACCAGCCAGGGGGGGTGTCACGCAGCCACGCCTGCCGGCCGCTCCGCCATGCAGCAAGCCCGCGCCCGCCCGTCGCGCAGCAGCGCCCTCGGTGACCATGCTGCACGCTGAGCCCGGCCACCCGCCCGTTCGTCGTGCTGGAAAACGGGGCGGCACGGGGCGGCGGAGGGATCCGTCGCACCACGGCGCCAGGGCGCCAAAGGTGCTTAAGACGGCCCTGATCTTGTGTTCTTTATATTCTTAGTTAGAGTAGAATATGGTGGCCTAAGCCTAAATACGAAACTGTACTTTCACTAAAGAAGAAGATACCACTGAAGAAGCCCAATACTGGGCGAAACAGGTCCTAAACGCCGGCAACCTGTTGTCGCGTCGTTGCTGACCCACCCTGTATTGCATGTACTTTGCGTTCACCTTATTTCCTGTCAATACATTTAGACTTTGGTTATTTCTGTGCCTTTGTGTTCTGCCTGTGTTGTATCACATTTGAACTCTGCACGTTTTGGCAGCATTGGCCCATTTTTTTTGGCTATGGACAAACCTTGGCTGATATTGAATTATGCGCTACTCCAAAGAAAAAGGACACGGGATTAGTTCTCTGCTTAATATGCTCCACCTTCATCTTTGCAAATCCATTCATACTCAGAGTGAGCCTAAATGAACCTCTTAAATAAACAGAACTATATAATTGGTTAGAATGTACAGACATTCTTTGTGGGGGTTCGCAAAGAGATAAGTCTTAAGAATACATGAGCACAGCTTCAGCTCAATAAAAAGGCTGTGTGGGAGAGAGTAATTCTATTGACTCTACATAGGAAGTAAAGGACAAAAGAAGTTCCACCTACCCCATATTATTTGGCCACTAAAATTCAAACTTTGCTACTGGAAATATGTTTCTCAAATGCATACATTATATATAACTACTCACACACAAACACACACACCTCCAGTGTTTCAACCATTGTGTTGGATTCTGTCTTTCGGTTTCAGCAAGCACACCTCTTAGATCTGGAACAAATATTTTCCAAACTCAATGACAGCAGCCGCATGGCCTAGAGGCTGAACCTTTCAATGGAGCTAAATGAAATTTAGCACAGGTTGTAGGTAAGAGGGATACAGTTAGCTTTATACTACTTCCAAGGGATGTAGTTGTGAGGTGACAGGCTACACTTCAGCAAAAACACCAAGGAGACTGTGCAGTCTGTGCGCTTGCTAGAATGCTCAGTCCTTTCCAGACCTCACAGCTCAGTTTCTGCACCCGCAAAACCATAAGCAGCAGCCTTTTATAAGCCTTGGAAAGCATGTGTTTGTGCATTTATTCATATCGATGTCAAGGGGACACTGTAAAAGTAGGGAGGCTGCATGTCTTACGGTACAGAAGGCAATCTTCTGTTTGAAGAGCTGTCAGAGAGCAGCCCTCTATTTGAAGGGCTGCCCAGTTCAGGTTTAAAGATAAAGAACCAGAAGGAAGGAGCTTGAGATTGCTCATCAATCGTTAACAGCTGGGCAGCAGCCTGAGAAGACACACACTGGTCACCTGATCATCTCCCCTCCCAATGAAAGGAGCATTTCATGCCTATTTAGATTATAGTAATTATTTCTAAAGTTGCATCTCGACATATAAATTATCACATTGAGTCCTGCCAGGGAAACAAGCGGGATATATATGTGCGTACATGTATATACATGTGTGCATGCTAATGTGCTTTATGGTGTCTCTGTATACTCCAATTACACCAAGCCAGCTGTTTTCAAACTTTCTACCATTGGGAGAGCCTCTTTACATAAACTGGCCAGCTAAGGAACCCTGAACATTTGCCACAGCCTTGCAGGAAATTCTGACAGCTATCCCCAGTTGTACTAGACAGGACTCTTAGACTGACCGCTAACCCAGTAAGAGAGCAGAACCCATCCCTACTCACCTTAACATTGACTCCACATCAGGCATCATCTTTCCAGTTGCACCCATAGAATGTAATGATTCTGCTGCAAAAACTACGCGGAGCTTAGCACCGAGTCATACTTCATTATACCATTTTTTTTAAATCTAAGAGTACAAAGTACTTCACCTATAAGTGGTTGCACAGGTTCCAGAGGTTCTGCAGCAAGGATGACCAGATTTCTGATGAACTTAGATATTCTACCACCAGGAGCATTCCTAGGTTAACAGCAGTGACTGCACGGATCATGTCAAAGCACAAGATACTTGTGCCTTTCCAGCACATCCAAAGCTATCTTTAAGTTTGCTATGTGAAGCTTAAATAGCCATTGGAACTACCTAACCCATGTTAACCTCATCATTGTACATGCAGAAAAGAAGCACTGGTAATACAGTCCATTCTCAACAATGGAACCTTGCAGAGTTATTGAAGCAAGAACCCCTTTCAATTCCATGTATAGAAACGGTTGTGATTGACCCCAGAGAGGAGAAACTATAGGGCACTCACATCAAACCATATTAATGTGCTTGCTCAACATTCATGATAGCAGCCTGTCAAAATTCACTGTTAATTAGCCAACTCTTCCATTCCATAGCAGAACTGCTAGTTCTTAGAACACTTCTGCCCGACCGATTTCCATACTCTTGCTTTATGACCATAGCCCATACGTAATTAAGAACTACTTTATCCTAGGACTGTACTGTCTGCAATGAGTGTGAAGAGGCAGCCATTCAGAGTGCAGTCAACAAGTCCTTTGTGTTCACTCACAATAGATGGATAGGTCTACAAGTGAGAGCTATTGAAGTTTGAAGCACTTCAAATATCTAGCCAAGTGCATAAGAGCCAGCAATTCAATAGGTAGAGGGTTTTTTTTCCAAACATGATGATGCAGTGATGGGGAGAGCATTAACCATTTGGTGTGCATCATTGCAAATGTTGCAGATCCACAAGAAGCCTAACTATGCTTCTTCTGTGCTCTCTGTGCTACCTAGCACACTGTTGGTATTATGTAAACATTGGGCTAGTTGCATACCACAGGATGAATAAGACTTAGTAGCACTGGGTAGTGATCTGGCCATTGCCTCAGTGATGCATAATAATGCATGTTTTATGTAAGTTTTTATTGTTTTAGAAATTGCTTTCAAGATGCCTCATAGGAAGCAATTCATAAATTAAATGGTGATGATGATGACAACAAGGGCTACAACAGTGACCCCTGTTCAAAGTCAGGCATTTGGAGGAAGGTTTGAACAGCAAGTGTCTCAGAAAATACATCAGGAGTAAACAAGGTCCATTACCATACAAGTGGAGCACCTATGTATATATCTCCCAGTGAAATATGGAGGCAGGACCTCTTTGATTCCCCTGGCTAAAGTTATTCCCAAGTTCTCTGAAAACAAAGATTTTAGTCCTTTAATAGCTTTTCTTTGTCATATTTTCCCACCACTTTTTCCTCCCCTGTCTGTTATGTTGAATACTCTGTGGAAATTCAAAATGAAACAGGACAGCGTAGACCATCAGAAATAGGCTGGATGCTTCACCACAGGTAAGAAGAACCAGGCAGCTAATATGGAAGTATACACAAGAGAGAGGAACAGGGCAGTGATACTGAGTGCTTTCGATTTTCCCACCCAAGCGCAGAGTGCCCCGTAGAATAGAGAGTATTTGAGAGGCCTGCTCTCTGGTGGGGTTCAACATTAAGATGCGACGAGCACATTATGTACAGCCGTATATGTTTTATGCAAAGTCTGTAGCCTTTATTCTGACATGTTTCCAGAGGGAAAATCCTTTAGATGAACTTTCTGAGATGAGAATAGGGTGGTTAGAATGAAGATGTTACTAAAGGAGTGAAGGATAAGAACAGCACACTTCCCAACATGTCCTCCTCGCTGCACCCTTTTGTGTTGTCCTTATCTCATTACCTGCCTGTGCAGCCATAATTACTCAGCAGCATGTAGCCTCTAGGGCATTTCAGATCTCTCAGCATATAAAGAAGTAGTAGTTCACCATGTTCAAACTGCAGCTCCACATCAGAGTCCACAGGGATGGGCCCTAAAATCTAAGGGGTGGCTCAATGTCCTGAGACTGGATTTACAGGAAACTCTCTGTGTCAAAGGAATACTTTGTGCCTTAGTGAAAACCTGGCATATCTCTTTTGCATCATAAATCATCTTATCTCTAGAGCGGAACTGTGTGATTGTGGGGGCAGCTGCTCACCTCTGTTCTCAACTTTTAGAGGTTTACCATGAAGGGTGTTAAAAAGGGTTTTTAAAGCAATAGTTCTCTATGCCGTAAGCTTAAAAAAAAACATATAAAAATAGAAACTTCCTCCTGGTGTTCAGAACTTTTCTTTTTGTTTGTTTGTATTTATTCCACTGTTTTGGAAATCCCAGTGGATTGTATGTGACATCTAAAACATTTCTCACCTGCCACACGCCTCCCCTGCCCCCCCAAAAACCCACTGTAAGGAAATACCTCTTTTTCTGCTAGCTTTTCACCACAGCTGGTATGTTTATTTCCTTAGTCTTTTTACAAGCTTTTCCATATTCAGACGTATTTATGAAACACACATGCGGGGCCAAAATCAGCATAGTTGGGCCTCTTCCGGGGGCCACGTCCTGGTGGAAAGAGGGGTCACTGCCAATCCCTGGAGTGCCCTGGTTCTGTTCCTCCTCCTCCTCATTGCTGCTGTTGTCTATAGGCTCCTCTGGATGGCCTGTTTATTGAGCATTCAACCTTGAACTACCTTTCACAAAGCTTATGCAGAACCTAGATTATATTAAAATAAAAAAAATTCCTTCAGTAGCACCTTAAAGACCAACTAAGTTTTTATTTTGGTATGAGCTTTCGTGTGCATGCACACTTCTTCAGATACAGTGAAATGGAAGTTTCCAGGGGAGGAAGTTTCCATGGGGAGGGGGGATCACTCAGAAGGGTGGTGGAAATGGGTGATTGACTGACTGAGCTCAAAACCATGGAGGGACCTGGTTTGAACAGAGATATCGGATTCTTATCTCATTATACATGATAAGCGATCTTCAGCCATCTCAACCCTTGCTTTTTCATGCAAAACCATTTGCAGTCATTTGCATATATTGGACAAACAGGCCAAACCCTACGCCAAAGGATAAATGGACATAAATCTGACATCAGGAACCAGAAGACAGAAAAACCAGTAGGAGAACACTTCAATCTCCCAGGACATTCTATACAAGATCTCAAAGTAGCTGTCTTACTACAAAAGAATTTCAGAAATAGACTGGAAAGAGAAGTTGCTGAATTGCAACTTATCACCAAGCTCGAAACCATGGAGGGACCTGGTTTGAACAGAGATATCGGATTCTTATCTCATTATACATGATAAGCGATCTTCAGCCATCTCAACCCTTGCTTTTTCATGCAAAACCATTTGCAGTCGTTTGCGGTCATCAACAGCTATCAGTCAGTCAATCACCCATTTCCACCACCCTTCTGAGTGATCCCCCCTCCCCATCCCCACCCCTCCCCACCCCTTCTCTACATAAGTGCCTGGAAACTTCCATTTCACTGTATCTGAAGAAGTGTGCATGCACACGAAAGCTCATACCAAAATAAAAACTTAGTTGGTCTTTAAGGTGCTACTGAAGGAATTTTTTTTATTTTACTTCGATCCAGACCAACACGGCTACCTACCTGTAACTAGATTATATTTGGTCTTTACCGAACATTTATTCTGATTGTGGGGAGTGCTTACGATTGCAATAAACACTGAGAGGGGCTTCAAACTATCAACACCCAAAAAGACTAAAAATGTGATTTTTAAAAAATAGCTTGTTACTGTTATGAATTCACAGAATGGCTACGGCTCTATTTTCCCCAACCTGGTGCCCTCCAGATGTTTAGGACTACAGCTCTCATCTGCTCCAGTCAGCATGGGCAGGCTTAATGGAGAAAAAATGGTCTCCATTAGAAGCCATCACTACCAAGACTTCCTAGCTCCAGTTTTCTTCAGTTATATTTTTAGTCCATGTCTGTATTTTTTTATTAATAAAGTAGTTTGGCACATTCCCAATGAATATGAATTTGGTACAAATATGAGTCTTATATTCCACTATGGAATGTATTTTATACCACTTGTGTGTTGTTGTTGTTTATTTTAAAAAAACCAAAGCAAAACAACTATCTGTTATGATGATTGTGGTGGTGGTGGTGGTGCTTTTATTATGTTGTAATTTCATTGTTCCTGTTTTTATGACTGCTATTAAATACAGATAGGGTGAACCTACAGAATCAGCAGCTAGCTGCAATAAGGTCTTTGGAACTTTTTTCTCTATCCGGGCTGCTTACTTTTAAGGAAAGGGCTAGTTCTGTGATGTTTTTATTGTATTGATCTGCATGTGATCTTTATTATTATTATTATTATTATTATTATTATTATTATTATTATTATTAGTTTTCTTGGTTTACAAAGATATGCTCAATGTCTCTCATAACATTTTTACAAATCAGTTTCATTTGTTGAGAAATTGGGAAGAAAGGGGGAAGAGAGGTAAATGGGGGAAAGGAACAACCATATCCGAGGCCAAGCCCAACATCTCTCACCACCAAAGGAACACAAGCGAATAGCAGAGAACCTACACAAGCGACCCTGACAAAAAAAAACTAACCACACATATTAAGCAAAATAGAAACATCGTCACCCGACCCCATCACCCACCCACCCACCCTCCCCCATCTACCTCTGCATGTGATCTTTTATGTGTATATATTTTGATTCTACTAATGCTCAATTGTTTTTTTCTAAGTAAATCAAGTTACCAATGGTGAGATGAAATGAAATAAACAAATAAATAATCATTGGTTTTACGAAGGAAAAAGAAAATAGTTTGGTGACCTCTCACTCCCTACCTCTCTCTCTCTCTCCCTGTCCCCCAAATAGAGAAAGTCTATGCTCATTTTTATTTATTTTAGTTTATTAAAATATTTATAACCTGACCCTCAATCTCACAAGTGACCACAAGGTGGCTAACCAACAATCAAAATTAAAACCAATTAAACCCAAACAATAAAATAGGCAGTAAAACAAAATGCAGTAACAGCAGCAATAATAATAATAATAATAATAATAATAATAATAATAATAATACTCACCCTTCACCAGCAGGCCCTAGGGTGGGTGGCAACAATTTAACATTAACCAGAAAACAGAAAGCAGTACAATTCAACACCAGGGGTAGGGGGGCATAATTATAATGCATAAATATGGTAGAATAAATAGTTTGGGGAGTCGTTGCTGATTTGGCCATGCACTGAACCATCTGAAAGGGGCAAAAGAGAAGTTTATTTGGGTGTTGTAACAAAAAAAAAAGACCCTGTCCCAACAAGAATAAGATGGCTACAACCTTTGGAATTCTACTGAACCCCATAAAATGTCTTATGTGGGCATTGATTCTCATGGGAAAGTGGGGGCCACTTCTTCCTGGCTACACAATGTTCTGTGTATTGTAAGGAGTAGGTCTGAAATTGAGAGCCTGTTCTAAATGGTTTGCTTGTCCTTTTCAAGCAGTTTCAGTTGCATGGTGGCAAATGCCCATATATCTCTAATGATATAAAAAGGTAAAGGTAAAGGGACCCCTGACTATTAGGTCTAGTCGTGACCGACTCTGGGGTTGCGAGCTCATCTCATATTATTGGCCTAGGGAGCCGGCGTATAGCTTCCAGGTCATGTGGCCAGCATGACAAAGCCACTTCTGGCAAACCAGAGCAGCACATGGAAACGCCGTTTACCTTCCCGCTATTTATCTACTTGCATTTTGATGTGCTTTTGAACTGCTAGGTTGGCAGGAGCTGGGACCAAGCAACGGGAGCTCACCCCGTCACAGGGATTCGAACCGCCGACCTTCTGATCAGCAAGCCCTAGGCTCAGTGGTTTAGCTATTAGATGAAATATTCTCTTTGCAATCCAGCACGAATCATTGTGCACGTGGTTCCTGTGACTGGGTGTAAAGGTTTTCATGGAGTTCCATTTTGGATGCACAGTGGACCCAATCCAGAGAACAAAGTGTACACAGGAGCCTGTTGCCATGCATAGATTGTTTTAACTGCATTAGGATATCTGTGTATAACTGGCAGCTGGTGGATCAGAGCCTAAGGCAATCATCCTGTTGACTCAGATTTTCTCATTTTTTTAAGAGCACTGCTTATGTAAATGAAACCTTCACATTTAAAATTCCCCCTTAGTGGTGTTTACTCCAAAACTGCAAAGTTCATCCATTATTAGATATTGTTATAGCACGCACAGACATGTCCCAAACGCTGGCAATAAGTCTCAATGACTTATGTAAAATATTTTTTATCGCATCTAGCATTACAGACCAAAGTAATCACTAAAAAGCCACTGGCTACAGAAACTGCAAACAAAATGAACCTTTAAAAGTTAATGACTTAAGGGTGATTTTACAGATGTAAAAAGTATGTTAAGGGCTTACCCTATTTGTCATTAACACATATTTTGAAAGCCTGGCTAATATAATGTGACACAAAATTAGTCAAACACAATTCATGCAATATTGTTTAATTTTACTCCTCATTTAACTTGGTTTTAAGCAAAATCATTATGTCACATGATAGTGTTGACTTGAACAAGAAATATTTTATAAAGGTCTCTGCTTTTAGAAATGAATTATTAGGAGCTGCATGCCGAACACATTCTTAACTATGAAAACTATAACGCTAATAGCTTAATCATATTTTGACAACATCTACATACTTTATGCATTATTTACAAGAAAGATATAAAAATGAAACCACTGAACATCTCGCACCATACTTCACAGTCATAGTTAACTGGTTAAAGATATAACACATTTATCTTCCAGAAGCTTTACATTTGCATAGGAACATTTGCATGCCATGTTGCAATGTGATCTTAATGTAAAATTTAACCTTTGTGCTTCCTCTCTGATGTGCAAGGTATACTCATTAAGTTAAAAATAATGGTAAAAATAAGTCTGCTGGTGATATACACTTCAAGAATCATTCCCATGAGGACTGCAGAAAAGTAAAAGGCGGGTGGGCAAAATGCTTAAATGAATTAATTCCTCATTTTCTATATTTTATTTTACATTTTAATGACAGAGAGCAATCCTGACAGGTATTTTTCAAGCATGTGAATTTCACATGGTTGTGACCGACTTTTGCTTTAAGCATCCTCTTAATCCCATTTGAAGGAAGGTTATATTTCAACATGCAGACATAAACCCCAAATGTGTGACATCTTTTCATTGCATGGCTATTTCCTGCGCTATAGAAATAATGTTCATGTTTCAAATTAACAATATACATGGATGGTATTTCTTAGCCTCTGGACAAAAATAAGACTAATCCCTAAAATTATGACACCTACACTAAGTTAGCCTTTCATTTGAAATGAAGGTAGTAATGCTGACTGGAATAACTACCTAGATACATTTGCCTAATTGTTTTCCATTCATCTTTCCACTTCCTTAGCTGTGAATTTTGCTTTGTGAAACATAGCGATGTACTTTTCTACAAGAAATGCAAGGAGTTAAATGAAGAACGTAAGGTTCATTCGGGATTCACTCCAAACACACGAGGAATAAATCATTGTATGGTGATTGCAATCCTGCACATCTTCTCATGTCTGCTGTCAAGTTAGGATGGTACAGGGCTGCAGCTTTCCAGTGCCGTTCTATAGATGCCTTCTCTAAAGTAAGACGTTGATTTCAGTTGGTCTTATTTCCAGGCAAGGGTTTATTTCCAGCCTTCAAAGCTTATCTGGCCCGGTTAAATTCACATTAGCATCATGCATTTCTTATCTCTCCTCATTCCCTCCCTGGTAATCCAGTACTGTAACAGATTGATCTTGATTTTGCCATTTTGCTTTCTAAAACCCTTTGTGTAAAGAAATTCTGCATGAATTGCTTACATACAGTAATTGGAACATGGTTTCCCCCCCTCGTTCACCAGGACAGGCCTAGCGTGGAAGTTTCCCTGACCCACAAATGACCTCTGGTGTTGACCTCAAAGGACTACTTTCTCTTTTGGAAAGAGATAATTCAGTCTCCCTGGTATGCCTCCTGGGCACAGTCAAAATTATGTCTGGTGATTCCATGATGTGGACTACTGTCTACTAAGGACTGAACTAATAGTACTATATTCAATTAATTCAGGACCTCAGGATGGCCTTGAACCTAAGTCCCAGGTGGAGAATGACTTTCTCTCTCCCCAGTTCCCTACAGAGCAGGCACCTTTAATAAACACCAATATCTGAAATAGATAGAGAACACGTAAAAGATATGTAAATATAAACCTTTTAAAAGAAATGAGTTATATTCCAGGAGAGAGAATTTCTAGCACAATTTAGATGCAGGAAACTACTGAGAGGCATACGGTTTTCTAACTGCCCTTAGCGAATAAATGATTTGGGGAAAGAAAAAGCGAAAAGGACTAAAGTAAATAGTCGCAGGGTAAATGCACTGAAAAGCAGAGCCCGTGTATGTGGAAAGAAATGCTGTATTGAACTTTTAGTTATTTGTTACATTATCTGGACTCCAACAATGTTTGGCTGAGATTGCTCTTGTAAAGGTTCTTACCGAGGTAAATAAAACTGTAGAACCTTAGAAACATTCTATTATTACGGCGCCAAGCTAAGGTGTACAGAACAGGAAATATCTCTCTGAGGAATAAATTACATGTGATGAGGGCCAAAAGAATACAGCTCCTATTTCAAGAAGTCTTCCAGGCAAAAGCAGAGATTTGGCAGTTTTAGCGTTGCTTTCAAGACAATACACGTACACCAAAAACATTATTCTTCACAGAGGACCCCAGAGGCCTTTCCCAATCATCTGGATGCTCGGAGTTATTCCATACCCTCAAATTCAACACAGATCTTCTTTATTAATTTTAATTTGTCATCAATAACCTGACAGGCTCTCTTCGGCAAGAAATACTGTATTAACTGTTTCACTCATTGTGGCAGCTATTAAAAATGTGATAATGATTAGCAGTAATGAGGTCAAATAGAATAATGTGAGTATACGTTGCTACTAGCGAAATATAACACAAGAGGATTTATTATGTTCACTTGCTGAAATGTAATTTAAGAACAGGATATTACCACCTGCTATGTTGGCTCATAGGGTTATCCAGATCATTTAAACATGTCCTTCTAATATGTTTATTTGCTTTTGTCAGATATTTCCATTTGCTGTGTTTTAGGTAACCACTGATAAAATCAAGTTAATTGTTACTATGAACTTAACACAAATATGATTATATGACGAGATCAGCAAAGACCATCAGCTCAGACAATAGCTAAAGAAATGATTTGAGCATTCATAGTACCTAACAAAAGCTAGTCATACATTCTGCTGTGGCTATTGATTTAAAGTAAAATCTATGAACACTGAAGTTAACAGAGGTTTGGGCTTTCATTTCAATAAGATGTAGGTTGTATCCTTTATGAGGCTGACATCCTAAGCATATTTACTTGGAGGTAAGACATGCTGAAATCAATAAGACTTACTTGTGTGAGTAAACAATTGTCAGATTGGGCTACAACCTTTGTTTGCTAAACATGATCCAATCAACATCGAAAGTTGATCTTTACATATATGAATTCCATAATAAAGTATTTCCCATTATTTAGGCACATGAGGCAACATCTTAATTGATATGACCTTCTATTGCTTGTCTCATTATTACTGAACCTTTGCATTGAAAACCTATACCAGTTATTACAATACACAGGAAAATCCAATATAAAATGGCTTTATTTGTAACTTTCCATTTTTTACAATGCATGATGCGTGTTCTTAATAGAGTTTGTTACTTGATTGCAACCCCCCCACCCAACACATGAATTCAACTGGACCCACCCATTGATTTTTAGCTTTACTCATCCAGTCATTCATACTTGGTATGTTTGCTTTTTATGTTTCTAATGTTTGATGTTTCACTGTGTTCTTAATATTTTGTTGGGATCCACCCAGAGTGGCTGGGGCAACCCAGTCAGATGGGCGGCAAATAAATAAATAAATAAATGTTATTGTTATTATTTACCAGCTGTGGTGTTGTGATTAGCCATGCTAATGTTGATGTTGTGATATGAATGATGAGTGGTAAGTGGCGCGTTTCACCCTTACCCCTTATTTTGCACTTTACAGTGTGATCCTATAGCTCAATACAACTCAGGTGAATTGAGTACAATGAATTTATACTTATTCTCAGCTAAGGTTTGATAGGGTTGAAGTCCTACATATCACTCAAAATCCCTCATCCATGATGCTGGAGAGTATTTTGATGAGGCACAAGCTGTTGATCCTCCCAGTTCTGCTATTCCGGGCTTTGCCAATGAGGAGGGTCTGGGAAGGGGTGAAGTTGAGTCAGCCAAGGATTCACTGGATTCTAAATTGGTTCAACTTCTGGCAAGTTGTGGCAAAGACTATTGATGGTCTTCAACTACGTTTTACTCAGAGTGGACCCACTTAAATTAATGAACATGAGTGACTGAGAACAATCATGTACACATGTAGATGGATTCTACGTGAAAACGTTTATACTGTCCCTGGAATGAGCTTCCAATATGAGCAGTTCTTTAGATATGCTAATAATAATAATAATAATAATAATAATAATAATAATAATAATAATATATTATTTATACCCCGCCCATCTGGCCGGGTCTCCCCAGCCACTCTGGGCGGCTTACAACAGAAAAATACAACACAATAATCTATTAAACATTAAAAGCCTCCCTGAACAGGGCTGCCTTCAGATGTCTTCTAAAAGTCTGGTAGTTGTTTTCCTTTTTGACATCTGTTGGGAGGGCGTTCCACAGGGCAGGCGCCACCACCGAGAAGGCCCTCTGCCTACCGTAGTTCCCTGCAACTTGGCTTCTCGCAACGAGGGAACCGCCAGAAGGCCCTCGGTGCTGGACCTCAGTGTCCGGGCAGAATGATGGAGGTGGAGATGCTCCTTCAGGTATACTGGACCAAGGCCATTTAGGGCTTTAAAGGTCAGCACCAACACTTTGAATTGTGCTCAGTTCATGAGTAAAAATGCAGAACAAAATGGCATTCCAGTTCAGAGATTAATTGAACATGTAAACATAACATTTCATCAATGCATTCCTGATAATGGCTTCAAATATCGGAAGCTGCCTAGTACAGAATCAGACCACTGATCCATGTAGCTCAGCAGTGTCTACATGCTGACTGATAGCAGCTCTCCAAATCAGGCAGGAGTCCTTTCTAGCCATACCTGGAGACACCAGGGATTGAACCCAGGATTTACTGCAACCAAAACAAGTCCTTTACCTATGGCCTTCAATACAAAATACTGTACTTATATTTGTCATTGTAACTATGTTGATGTTTATGGAAGAGAAGATACACCCCCCCTCCCCAGCACCACTTTATGCATCAAGTAATGTACTGTCCTACTGTTTTGGTGCCGCAGAGCTATTTTATGCCTTGTGAAGAGTCAGACCTGGATTTGCCACCTGCTCAATAAGCATCTGCAGCCAATCAAAGCTTCCTGCGATAAGTGTGACTATATGGTAACACAGGTTTGATAACACATCTTTGTTGCATTCACACTTGACATTTACAGGTATACACTTCAAATATCTTAGGTGTAGATAGCCCAAGTAGCCCTCAGGTGCATCACAACAAAAGAGATGGATTCTCACACCTTTTTTTTGCAGACTTCCTAATCATTGTATGCAGTGAATGGGAAACACAGCTAGATCTCTTTGTGTATCAGAAAGACCTCACCTCCTCGAGGACTACATAAGCAGCCGCTGGAACCAGTTTGAAAATCTGTAGTGAGATAAGCCGGGAGCCACACACTCCATTATGAGAGGGAACACAGAGAGAATTAAAAGAATATTTGCACCATGCCTTTTCCAAATTGCACTGTGTACTCTCAGGCAAAACCGAGAGATCAATACATCTGCTTCTACAAAAACCTGAATAATTGATACAATGGGTTTGAGAGCGTGTAAAGGTGAGAATGTTAAGTGGTGCTTGTTCCTCTCTCTCTCTCTCTCTCTCTCTCTCTCTCTCTCTCTCTCTCTCTCTCTCTCTCTCTCTCTCTGTGTGTGTGTGTGTGTGTGTGTGTGTTTAAAAATTCCAATCTTCCCTGTTTCCCATAGCAAAACAATGGCTGGAGCAGCTCTGCTAGAGGAAATCACTAGGGGCCAGGCTGCTTAAACCCTCTTTTGTATCTCTGTAAACAAGTAACAGCCTTCCAAGCCTGCTGTTCATGTGATGTAACAACAACTCAAGACTTTACATACTGAGCTAAATTTGAATTGATGATAGGTACAATGTTTGTAATTCCACATCAAGCGGCACTTGTGTCTGGCATTTATTTGTGCTGTTGCTCTGGCAGGTTCTTCCGCAGAGTCTTCTCATCTGATATGTCAAGTCTACAATCAAAGCAGAATAGTGAATTCACTTTTACAGTTAGGCGAGCTGAATGCTATTACCCATGTATTTGTCACCAACCCGCAGATCCCAGTCTGTAATCTGCCATCTGGATGGATGCTACAAAGTTAAGAGGCAGGGACATGCATTTCTCAGTAACTACCTGCTGTCAGCTATTATTTTAAGGATCCTGTGATTTTCTTTTATTTTGACTAGAGAAAAAACAAGGCAGCTGCAGTAATAAAAAGGCATATCAACTACTCACTCCTTGGCAGCTTTGTCACTAGTGTGGATTCGGTAAAGGTTGTTGTTGTTGTTGTTGTTGTTGTTAACAAATGTATGCAGTACAGTGGGATATAATATTATAAATCTACAATTCGTGCTTCAAAACAATCCTTTTGAGAGCACCAGGGAAAGAGCAGAATATATTTTTTAAAAATTTTTGCATACATCTTAGTATTCATACATATTAAGTGTTTATGTCTCATACAGCATTGCCCACTGTGTATGGGGGAAAATACACACACACACACACACACAGAGAGAGAGAGAGAGAGAGAGAGAGAGAGAGAGAGAGAGAGAGACCTTTTGGCTGCAGGCTTCTTACGGTGGATGTATATATTACATTGTTGTTGTTTTCATCATAAATACTCCTGAGTAGCAAGTACCAGTCTTCAAGTGCAATCCTTTAATCAAAAGCAAGCTCTTCTTAGTTCACTGGGCTTACTTTCAAGTACATATGCATAGGATTGCAACCAGAGGGATTTTGCATCTGGTACAAAAAGAAGAAAAGAAAACGAAGTGAACTGAGATGATGATGATGACGACTTGTTAGCCTCTTGTTACTAGAAGACCCCTAAGCAGCTTACAACATTGCTAAAAACAAATAAACATAGTGTACCATAAAAGAGGGGACACAAACAAACACAAAAATGAGGCACACAACCAGCTCCAAGTTCTGGTGGCATTTCTTGGAAATGGAGGGACAATCACTAGCCATGATGGCTATGTTCTATCTCCACTGTTGGAGGCAGTATGCCTCTGAATGACATTTGCTCGGAATCACAAGTCCAAAGAGTCCTCTTCCATGCAGGTCCTGCTTCCCATGGCAATTTGGTGGGCCACTATGCAAACAAGATGCTGCTTTAGATTTCCCTTTGGCCTAATCCAGCTGGGCTCTTTTACGTTCTTATGGGATGTGCAGCGTTTACCCCTATGGAACCATTTAACAGCCAAGCAGACCAGGTACAGAATCTTACAGCTCTTCAGTTACAAACCCAATGCACCTTTGCCTCGGGCCTTCCTCACTGCTCACTTGCTACAGCACACATATAAGCTGCAAGTGTGGTCTAAGGTTGGCAACCCACCAGAATTACTGGCTTGGCTTCTTGAAAAGGAAGGCATGAGAACTGATCTTATCTTTCTCTGCCCTCAGTGGTATTTTCAAGGGGTGCACATTGGATCTGTGTACTCCCTGAATTATGAGGCAAATGGGGTGATTTCACAGCGCCCTATTTTTATTTTTATTTACTTTGCACCATTCCCAAGATGTCCTTGATGCCATCTTACAAACTGAGTGTGACGATCCTGTCAATTACAAATCCCACTGCCCAGGATGCCTAAGCCATCTTAATTATCTATAATATCTGTTATTGGCCCTTTATTCCTATCTTGGACTCTTCTGACATTGAACTGTTTTAATTAAAAATGCTTTGTTCATTTAATTAAACAGTAAATAGTGCTCTGGAAAGCATCAAATGTGTGGGTTTCTACACATATGCCCCTCAAATATCTACATGCCAATGTAATACTATATGAAAAGCATTTCCACTTGTAGGTATGATCAAATTTCAAAAAAAAAGTTTGTCAACCTGAGTAAACTGGATTATTCAGCAATGATGAGTAGCATCACTCCTAAACTAAACTCTCGCACCCCCATCTCAGCTTCCCACATTTTCTCACAGTTTGTTTGTTTGGCATCCCCAGTTGTCAGAAACTAAAAATGACAAATTAAAGATTATGTGAATACGTCAGAACTTTTAAATGCAGGTCTGCTGTGAAGTCTGGCTGTGGAAATAACACAGTAGGGGTCCATGTTTAGTGTCTTTCCATGACAGGTGAGAAAGATGATTCTTTCCCATTTCTGTCAAGCCCACAAAAAGGAACCTGAGACAAGAATATCAGTTTGTATTCCTTATAGCTTTCACCTCATGAAGAAAAAGAATTGTCTTCATCAAATCCTTTTCTAATTCTTTCCATGCAAATGAAGCAGTAATCATATTTACAATTAGGTAGCAGTTTTGAGTTGGGAGTGCTCCACATTATCTCATGTATTCCTTATGAACAAGTCCTGTAAGGGAGATCGATGTTATTGGTCCCATCTTACAGATAACAGGGGGCTGTAGCTGAGAAAGATTAGGTGGCATATGATTCACAGCTCAGTCTTGTGCAATTCAATCCTGGGTATATCTACTCAGGAGTAAGCTACATGGAGTGACTCACAGCTGACTTGAAGGAAATGTCTTCTTTTTCTGGAACATGGGAGACTGCTTTATGCCAAGTTAGATCATTGGCTCATGTAGCTCTGTGTTGTATCAGGCTTTCTGCAGATTGACATTTGTTCTGATTCAGCAGTGAACAGAGTTTTTTCCTGGGAAAGGGGTGGGACAAAAAACTCTCTCAGACCCATTACTTCAAATCGCGGGACAAACAAGAGTGTGGACGGCCCAGTGCAGGCATCCCCAAACTTCGGCCCTCTGGATGTTTTGGACTACAGTTCCCATCTTCCCCGACCACTGGTCCTGTTAGCGAGGGATCATGGGAGTTGTAGGCCAAAACATCTGGAGGGCTGCAGTTTGGGGATGCCTGGCCCAGTGTGTCACACCCAGTGCTATTTTTTCTAGAAAAAGAGATGCTGGAACTCACCATGAACTCACCCTTGTTCTTTTATAATGGCAATGGCACCCACCCGAGAGGTGCTAGAACTGAGTTCTGGAGAGTTCTGACTGGGGGGGGGGAGCCCTAGCCACTCCTAGTATGAACCTCATTTGTCCTATTCATTTCAACTGGACTTAAGCACGACTAAATTTCTCTATATAAGGTCCTCAGTATGAAACATCCCTAAAATATTATATTGTAAACCTCAGGATACCAACAACATCTCATCTTATCCTGGAACGAAACCCTAACTGGATTGTAATTATGAGAAGTATATGTAGCTACGTAGCTTGTTCCAGATGTTCTATTATGAATCTTAGTTGTTACTTATCGGAGTATAGTAAGGCTGTAATTCGCATAAAGTAGATAAAGCTAAGCAAAGACACAATGAAAATTCCCTTTTCTTTCCTGGTTGCATAATTCACAATCACTCTTTCAATATTATTTCAGAATAAAGTTTAAATTAAATTTTGCAAGCACAGCGATTATGGGGGACACAGTGATAGAACTTGGTAAATACAACTGTTAATCTGTGTCAACCCGATTCTTCTGTAACTCAATTTTGATGTGTATATTCTAAGCTTAGCTTTAGACTAGCTAGTGTTATATCTGAATTTCATATCAAATATGTTTAAAGGGGGTGGAAAGACCCCATTAGATTTGTAGCAAAACCAAGTCCCAGGCTTCCAAATTCTCTGGGCTTAGTAAATGCTCATTGGATTCTAGAATAAAGTCCTCTTTTCATCAAAATAAAGTCTCCCAGCACAATCCTGTGCATGTTTACTCAGAAGTGAATTCCAGTTAATTCAATGGAGCTTACTCCCAAGTAAGCGTGCATGATTTCCTGCTGTTAATAATGTTATTCAAAAGTAATTTTGTGGTTGTAAGTATGCTTACTCAGAAATTAAAGGAAATTACAACATTGTAAGAGGGCAGCCTTATGTCTGTGGCTAATATTGTGCTGTATTTGCAAGAATATCTAAATGTTAGAGGCAGGATTGATCAGATTAGCTAAGACTCCCATTTACCCAAAGGCTCATCCAACCCTATGGGTCCTTTGGATCCAAGCCTTTCCCCTGGCATGCACCCAACCTGCTCCAATCCACCCAACACTCTCCCTTTTTAGACCTACTGACACCACATTTCCAGCATATGTAGGGGCAAGGCTGAAGAAGATGCAACAGCAGGGATGAGGGAGAATCTAACATCAAATCCACCTCTCCAAGGTCAGAGCTCTCTCTTTACTCTTGGAGAAGAGAGGCACAATGCATCCTTTTGTCCTTGGCATCCCACCAAGAGGACCTCAGGGTTAGAAGGCCATAGGTAGAAAATAAAACTGCTTAGGAGTAGGGAAGCAATAGCCAATCATCTTTATCACAACAGAAACCGTTGTCCAATTAAACATAGAAAAGGCAATCTTTTGCCATTTCTTTGGTAGTTTCTTAATGAAGTTAAAACACACAAAAAGGCTATTGTTTTCAGAATTCGTTTCCCAGCCTTTAGTCTCTCTGCAGATGACACTCGGGCTCTGTCTCGTTGGGGAATTCACATCAAACTCTGGTTCATAATTTATGTAATGACATATACTTGGACACTGATTAGCTACCTTATCAGCCCTGTAATAAAAGGAAGCATAACCCCTAGTTTATCATTCATTTATCTGAAGTCATTTTGAATAATATCACAAGATTGTAATGTAATCATTATGCTGTACAGCATGTGTGGGCCAGTACTCTACACTGTCAGTGTCAGAGGACTGTCATAGTTCATACTACTTAATTTGCTCACTTCTTACACGTTTATGAAATTGGAGTCAACAGTCTAGTGTAGCAGTAATGTTCTGGATTAGGCATTTATACAAATTGTTAATAAGATGTTCATGGCAAGTAAAAGAAGAGGAAAGAGAAAATGAAAGAATCCTCTTTGTGGATGAACACAGGGAAAGGCTGTGACCTTGTAACAATGAATGGACTGGGTTTTCTTTCAATTTTCCCCCCCATAATCAAAATTACCCAGAGACTTTGTTGGCACTTTGCATAGTTCTTGCCCAGTATTTGATCCAATTAGGAAAATTCGTTCTTTAATATATTTGAGTTGGTTTTTCTACAATAGCTTGTTCTAACAAAAGTAAATGGGAAGACTGCTATTTGAACTCCTGAGACAAAGAGATAAAATTAGCAAATTTATTTACTCTGAGATTCGTGAAGTGAAACTGGGGTGCTCCAGTTTTGCTAATGTTCTGCCATCCCTGTTCTTCTGAAAAAGCATGCAAATACCAGTAGTACCATAATTGCAACATGCATAACTGCGGTTTTCAGAATCATGGCCTTAACTACCAGATGAGAATGGGCATTACTCTTCTGAATTAGACTAGCATCCCCTTATTACACTTAATAGAAATAGCAAGACATAAATGGTGTCATTAATGCACTAGTGACAAGCTGTTCTACTACGGAAGACCAAAGGGAATTAGGAGCAAGGCAGAGTTGCATCCCTTTGTTCTGGGTCGAAGATGGTGGCAATAATCTTCACAATCTACCTTATATTTCTACACATTTTCCTCCTATGGAGTGATGGAAGCAAAAGAAATATGCTCTAAGATGCACGGACTGCATAAATATGACACCGATACCCAAAAAATGTAGCTGAATATGAGTAGACACCCAAGTCTACCATGACTTCAGAACATTCAAACAAGAGCCAGGAGCCATGGATTTGAAGGCTACTGGTTGGCATGCCCAAAGCATTAAGCACAGAAGGAAATAGGGCTATGCAATGTAAGCCCCTGTAACTGGCAAGCAAAATTAAAACTTCAGGTTTGATATAAATGCAAGGAGCCCACACTTCTCCTCTTTGCCTAATCTGCAGAAGTACAACATTGTTCTCAGAAGTTCCAACTCAAGTACCGTCCTCTGGGCCCCTGAACAAGAGACCACACTATTCAGGTCTAGATTTAGATATAGCTGCCTTTTGACAGCCCTAAACTGAGCAACTGGCTGACTATCCTGCCCATTCTACTCTCATTTCATGGAAGTTTTCTGAACCCCAGGACCCTGCAAACAGCAGCAAATAAAGTGGAGCAGCATCTGAGAACCTCTCATGTGATTATATCATGTCATGTTGTTTTTTCTTACAAGGCATTACTCAGACAAGTCGCGGAAAGAAATATGGAGCATTCCCTCTGTCACAGTGTCCCATCATTGGCCATCCTCTAGCACTAGCACCTACCATAAATTCCAAGCAGATGGAGACGGTTTGAAATTTGGATCCAGATCTAGAAAGCCTTGGTTTAATGTGATGTGTGAAACAGGGCACTATTGAGAGCCATGCCTTAGTCCATGGGTGCTTGGCAGGGGATTACTTTCCATAATTTGGCAACAATCCTCAACCTCTTTACCCTTGAGCAGCTACCTCGTTTTCATTAGGAATCCTTCAGAATCAGTTATTAAGGCTATGGTAGGCACTTTGCTCCTATGAGCTCAATGGTTCTAAGAACAAATTTATGTGAAGCCTTTTCCAACTGTTACTGCTGCTCTGTCATAAGTAAATAATTACCTTTATGAAGAATTACGAGATGATATGTTTAGTAAAAAAAACAATTAGATTAGTCACTGTTTTTTTAATGTAAGACAGTAAAAACAAATGAGGACATCATCAATCTTGTTTCCAACTATAACTCATGAGTAATTTAATCCTATTTAAGATTTTATTCCTATCTAAATAACAAAAGCAAATTCATTAATGCCATGTTTCTGCACACTTTTTTCTTTCAATCAAGAAATCCAGTGACAAATTTGAGGTTTGTCTCCCGGCTTTATTATTGTGGAAAACAATTTATAGTGTATAGTTTATGAGACAATTATTGTTGCTGTTAAGACTGAATCCAGCCCCTGCAGGAGTTGTGCTACAATGAGCATGCTAGGATTTTATCACTGCTATAGTTTGACATTTGGAACATTTGTTAGTTAATGTCAGATTGTGATGAAGATAAAATAATAATAAATGACAGCGGTAACGTCAAGCCTTCGGTGTGGATGATTAAAAAAAATAAAGGGGGTTGAAATGCACTTAACAGCTGGAATAATATCTAGGTTGGGTGACTGCATGCAAAAAAATGGAAATAAAACTGGAAAACTGCTATTCATTTGCGCAACACATGGTACATAAAACAAGTCAGAGCACAGCTGGATGGGCACGTATATAAATATGGGTGAAATAAACAGGGAACTGGTTTCTGTGACTGAACAGAAAAGAGCCAATCCTGTGTAAAACTAATGTGCATAATTTGATTATTAGTATCAAATTGAAAAAATAGCTAATAGATGAATCAAAAACAGTCCAGGAAATGTATGAACCAAAGATGACAATTACATTTTTTTTCTGGTTCCGGTTCTAATATTTATAATATTGCCATAATACTCATACACACAAAACCACCCTGCAGATCCTGCAAGATGACATTTAGTAACACAAGAGGAGGCCTGCTGAGCCAGACCAAAGGTCTATCTGGTCCGACATGTTGTTATCACAGTAGACAACCAGATGCCTCTGGAAGCCCACAAGCAGTGCGTGAGCACAATAACCCTCTTCCACTTAGGATTCCCAGCAAGTGGTATTCAGAGGGCTACTGAGTGGTATTCAGATGGTAATATAGCCATCATGGTAATGTAGCCACTGATATCCTTATCCTCCATGAAGCACATAAATAATGTCATGGTGGATGAGTAATGCCATCTAAATGTTTGTAGGCATAAATCAAGGTGCTCATTATTACCTACTAGCTAAAGGCCTCCTTATGCTTGATGGGAGTAGAAGAGAGGAGTCATCACTGAGAGTTCTTACATCAATTCCACCACTATTTATCATCACTGTTTCTCCACTCCTCTCTCATCTATCATTGAGGTGATGGGGCCATAGCCCAGTGGCAGAGCACATGCTTTGCATGCAAACAGTCCCAGGTTCAATTCCCAGGCAGGGCTGGCAACTGCTCTCTGCCTGTAACCATGGGAAGTCACTGCCAGTCAGTGTAGACAATACTGAGCTAGGTGGAGTCTGGCTCTGTTTAAGGCAGTGTCCTGTGTTTGGTATGCGCATGGGCCCAACCGGTTCCAGTTTTCCAAAACTTGGCCCGCCTCTTGTAAACCTAGATGGCACTGTGTGAAAGAAGCCTAGAAATGCTTTTAAATAAGATAAATAGAATGCCAATGTGTTTGCCCCCTTGCTATGTGAAATATACTCAGAGTCAAGAGTGAATTTCATGCTCTTTATTCAGCTCATAGTCATCAAGGAGGAGAAGAGAAGACGAATGGCTCTTTTCCCAAAACCATCTGCTTATATACATTATTTACACAATGGGCCTTGCGTGATTGGCTACTTCAGGGCTACACCTGTGGGCCAATTATATTGTGGATTGACTTTTGCCTGCAGCCTGATTGGCTGCTCCTACAGGCCAATCAGGTAGCAGATTCACTTCTGCCAGCCGCCTGATTGGCTGCTCCAGCAGGCCAATCAGGTTGCAGATTCACTTCCACCTGGAGTTGGATTGGGTAGCTCCCGCTGAATCTGAATCCTATTGTTCTAGGATTCAGCTCAGTACATAACACCCCTCCCCTCTAAGTTCCAGTCCTGCCCGGGAAGTTGCATTCGTAGTCCCCAAGGTCTGCTGGCCGCCTCCGTGTGCGTTGTGGCCTGGGGTGTTCCTTGGTCAGGGGTTCTGGTTCTGGCTCGTGTTCCGAGGCTGCTGGCTGTGCCGGGGCTGTCTGGTCTGGCGCCACTGAACCACTAGGTTTTAGCTCTGGTTCCGGTGTCCTTCCAGCCTCGGGGCGCCCCTCTGTGCCTACTGCTTCTGCTTCCTCTGCCCACCCCTCTCGCTCTACAGGCCTCACTGCCCTGCTGTCCCCTTGGGACCCCTCTGTCCCGCTCTCCTCCCGGGTTCCTCCTGGGAATCGTCGCCGTATCTGGTCGCAGTGGCGGCGCCAACATTGCCCCCCTTCCGTTAGTACCTCGTACGACACGGGACCGGTCACCTTGGTGACTGTGGCGGGTACCCATGCTGGGCCTGCCCCAAAATTCTTTGCATACACTGGGTCCTGGGCCACAAATGTCCGGGGGTTCCTGCCTTTCCCCACCACTACCTCATCCTGAGCTCTGTCGGGGTGAAGTCGGTCCAGTCTAGTTGCAAGGCGCCGGCCCATTAGTAATTCAGCTGGGCTCCGGCCCGTCGTTGTGCTTGGGGTGCTGTGCTGTGCTAGAAGAAATGCAGCAAGGCGGTATTCCCAGTCCCCTTGTGTCATGCGGCGGAGGCTGTCCTTGGTGGTCCGCACCATGCGCTCCGCTTGGCCATTGGTGGCAGGGTGGAATGGTGCTGAGCGGATGTGGCGGATGGCGTTCTGCGCTGTGAAGGTCTGGAACTCCTCTGACGTGAATGCGGTTCCATTGTCCGAGACGAGGGTGTCAGGGAGCCCGTGGGTCGCAAACAGCTTACGTAGTACCCGGATGGCTGCCGCCGTAGAAGTGGATGGTACCAGTGCGACCTCCAGCCATTTGGTGTAGGAATCCACCACTATGAAGAATGTTTTTCCCTGGAAGGGGCCAGCGAAGTCCACGTGCAAGCGTGACCATGGATGTCGGGCGGACTCCCAGGGCTGGACTGGGGCCCTTGGGGGATCCGGGCGGGATTCTTGGCAGGTCTGGCAGTGTTGGACCCAGGCCTCTATCTCTCTGTCAATCCCCGGCCACCACACATAACTCCTGGCAAGGGCCTTCATCCTCACTACCCCTGGGTGTGTCTCGTGTAGGGCTGTGAGGACCCTTTTGCGGAGGGGCTGGGGAACAACAACCCTGCTTCCCCATAACAGGCACCCCTTGTGGGCCGACAGTTCATGTTTGCGGTTTGTGTAGCCAGCGAATTCTGGCCCGGGGCTGCTGCTGGGCCATCCTCGCCACACCCAGTCCAGGACCCGGGAGATGACCCTATCTTTTGTGGAATGGTGCGCAACTTCTTGTGCCTGAATGGGTCGGTCGGGAAGCAGCTCCAGGGTCATAACCTCTTGCGCAGGCGCTGGGTCGGGGCCTGTTTCTGGTAGTGGTAGCCTGCTGAGGGCGTCTGCGTGGCCCATCGCCTTCCCAGGGCGGTGGATTAGTGCATACTGGTAGCCGGCAAGGAAAATTGACCACCTGAGGACACGTGGAGACAACACTTGGGGGGTCTGCTTCTCAGGGGCAAACAGGCCAAGCAACGGCTTGTGGTCAGTCACTATGGTAAAGGGCCGCCCGTACAAGAAATCATGGAATTTTTTTACGCCCTTCACGATTGCCAGACCCTCCTTGTCAATCTGTGAGTAGTTTCGTTCGGCTGCAGCAAGCGTCTGGGAGAAGTATGCCACCGGCACCTCTCTTCCATCCGGGAGTTGGTGTCCCAGGACAGCGCCGATGCCATAGGGAGAGGCGTCGCATGCCAGCACCACTGGCAGCCTCTCGTCGAAGTGTGCCAAGACCGAGTTCGAGACGAGCAAGTCCTTGACTGCCTGGAATGCGGCCCTTTGTCGCTGGCCCCACACCCAAGGGGCCCTTTTATCTAGGAGTCTGTGTAGGGGCTCCGCTACCGCTGCCTTATGGGGAAGGAAGGCATGGTAAAAGTTCAATAGTCCCAAGAATGACTGAAGTTCGGGCTTGCTCTTGGGCGCTGGGGCCTCACAAATGGCCCGTACCTTGTCACCGGTTGGATGGACCCCTTCTGCGTCCACCTTAAATCCCAGAAAGTCCACCTGCGGCACTCCCAGTAAACACTTTTCCCGCTTCACCTTGAGGCCCGCCGTCTGGAAACGGTGCAGGACGGAGCGGAGGCGGTCCTCAAATTCCTCTGGTGTGGGCCCAGCGATCAGTACATCATCGAAGAAGGGGGTGACACCAGGAATCCCTTTAAGGAGAGAGTCCATTAGATTCTGGAATATGCCTGGTGCCACGCTAACGCCAAATTGCAGCCGCTTTACTCTGAATGCCCCTCTGTGCGTCACAATCGTCTGAGCCTCTGCTGTGGCTTCGTCCACAGGCAACTGTTGATACGCTTGGGCCAAGTCCAGTTTGCCAAAGATTTTTGACCCAGCCAGGGTGGCGAGGACATGGCTGACCACTGGCACTGGGTATGCATGGGCCGTGAGAGCCTTGTTTATGGTGCATTTGTAGTCTGCACAGATGCGGACCGAACCGTTAGGCTTGACGGGTGTGACAATTGGAGTTTCCCAGGGGGCATTGGGCACCGGCTCCAGCACTCCTTGCTCCACGAGCCGGTCCAATTCCTCGTCTATGCGGGGTTTCAGGGCGAACGGGACCCGGCGGGCCTTGTGCCTGATGGGTCGTACAGCGGGGTCTAGCTGTAGGGCAATGGGGGGTCCTGTATATCGTCCCAATGCCCCATCGAAAACCCCTGGAAACTCTTTGCATATGGCGTCCACGTCCACTTGTAAGCTAGTGCGGTTCACCCCGGTAACGGCTAGCCCCAGAGGTCCAAACCATGCCAGTCCCAGTAAGCTAACGTAGGGGCCCTTAACTACCAGCAAGTCCAATTGTTGCTTTCGCCCTCGATATTGCACCCTGAAGGTCCCCACCCCCATTGTAGGGACCTTACGTTTCTGGAAGTCCCGGAGGGTGAATGGGGCCGGCCTTAGTTTGGGACCCCCATTAGGGCACAGTTCCCTTAATGTTCGGGCCGAGATTATGGATAGAGTTGAACCCGTGTCCAGCTCCATGCGGCATGGGGCTCCCTCTATCTGTACCTCTATATAAATTTTCTCTGTGCTGGGATGGGGCAACTGGAATACCTGGTAGTCCGTGATCTCCGTCGAGTTGCCTTGGTGCATGGTGCCGTGTGACCTGGGGCTCCTGGGTCGGTCATCTGATGCTTGTCGACGGGTGAGTCGAGCCCGACACACCCGGGCGATGTGTCCCAATTTTCTGCACTGCCTGCACTCTGCGTTGCGGAAACGACAGGTCCTCCTCTCGTGGTTCTCCCCGCAGCTTGCACAGTTCCCTCCTTCTCGTCGAGGCTGCTGTGGTGTGTGTGCTGCTTGAGTGCGCCGCTGTACTCGGTGTACTTCCTCCCTGTCAGATTCGGATTCGTCGGTGAGGTCTTCGTGGTAGACCCTCGGTTGGGATGGCGGGGCCGGTCGTGCCTCTTGCGTTGACCTCTCGGCGGCTTCGGTTGCCAGGGCTTCCTCCAGAGCAATCTGGAACGTGAGGTCTTTTTTGGTGTAGAGGCGTCGTTGCAACATCTCGTCCCTCAGGCCACCGACGAGGCGGTCACGAAGCATGTTCTCCAATTCTGAGAAGTTGCATAACCGGGCGGCTTGGCGGAGGGAGGTCACAAACCCAGTTATGGTTTCCCCCGGGGCTTGCCGCTTTGCGTAGAAGGCATTTCGGCAAGCTACCACCGAGGGCTGTGGTGAGAAGTGCTCCTTCAGCCGTTCCATTATTGTTTTGTAAGAGACGGTAGCGACATCTCTAGGTGCAAGGAGAGCCCGGGCGATTTCAAACGTCTCCTCTCCACAGACGCTGAAGAATGTCGCCCTCTTCATGGCATCGTTGGTGACTTCTTTCGCTTGCAGGAGGAAGTTGAAACGGGCGGCGTACCCTTCCCAGTCTCCTGATGCTGGTTTGAATGGCGAGAAGCTGCTGTCGGTTGCCATTCTGGGTTCCTTGGGTCCTGGAGCTGAAGC
The DNA here is from genome assembly GCF_963506605.1 of Zootoca vivipara. NCBI lineage: Eukaryota > Metazoa > Chordata > Lepidosauria > Squamata > Lacertidae > Zootoca > Zootoca vivipara. The sequence goes on from NC_083280.1 coordinate 59,402,796, forward strand.
CTGGATGCACGGTGCGATGCAGCGGTGCAGCAGGTGGCGGTGCTGCGGTGCAGTGCGTGGTGGCGGTCAGCTCAGCAGGATCCCACCTTCGTCGCCAGTGAAATATACTCGGAGTCAAGAGTGAATTTCATGCTCTTTATTCAGCTCATAGTCATCAAGGAGGAGAAGAGAAGACGAATGGCTCTTTTCCCAAAACCATCTGCTTATATACATTATTTACACAATGGGCCTTGCGTGATTGGCTACTTCAGGGCTACACCTGTGGGCCAATTATATTGTGGATTGACTTTTGCCTGCAGCCTGATTGGCTGCTCCTACAGGCCAATCAGGTAGCAGATTCACTTCTGCCAGCCGCCTGATTGGCTGCTCCAGCAGGCCAATCAGGTTGCAGATTCACTTCCACCTGGAGTTGGATTGGGTAGCTCCCGCTGAATCTGAATCCTATTGTTCTAGGATTCAGCTCAGTACATAACACTATGTAACATTTAGAAAGAGTGATAAATAAAGAGGTTAGTGTGAACACGGAAGTGTATGTGTGCCTATGTGTGTGTACCACTTTTTCCAATCATGTTTGCTGAAAACATTGGCACTGTTATCTTGCATTGCAGGGCTAGCCAATGAGGTGCTTTCCAGACGTTGCTGGAGTGTTACTCCCATTCACCCCAGTGAACATGGCCAGTGGTCAGGGATGAGAGTTGTGAGTCAGCAACATCTGGAAGAAACCACATTGGCTACTTCTGTTATAGCAGGTTGCCAACCCACCATGTGTACAGACTGTTCTTCACGGGGACATGTGCAGTGACATAGGGGAAATGAACAGTACATTCCAGAAACAGATTGCTATTATATCTGAAGCAGGGACTGCACTGGTGCTAAAATAGGTGCTGCCAAAATGCTCCTGCTAATACCATTGCCTCCGCAAAGACTGCACCTACATAGCGTATTGCTGCACACCACCCCAATATCCAAGTGTGAGATTCCAGGCATTTCAGGCACTTACCTAGGATTTGGTTTCTTTCCAAATGAGGGAGATAAGAGACTGCAGTGTCTGTATGATATATGGCTTATTTACACATATATACAACCTGAGCCTACAATGGAGGGGTTGAAAGCATTAACACCCCAAGAGGGTCTTGCTTCTCCCATAGCCACAGCCTTGGATTCCAGCAAAAATCAAGCACTGTTCTGTCTCTCAGCGGCCCATCCTGCAGCCTTGCTTCTACCCGTAGTTTACACACACCTCAACCCTCAACTCAGCCTTCGTCTTTCTAACTACCAGCGAGTTGACTCGCTTGGCACACTTCCTTTGTTACCTTAATGGTCCATACTTAGAGGGCCATTACCTCGTCAGGAAGCTCTCCTGGCTATTCCAGAAATTGAATCCGTGCTAGATCCAGGAATTGGAAGAGGGCTAGGTATAGAGCCTACCTCAAACTCATAACAGTATGTCATTTAACTTGATCCTCCATCATGCCCCTTAATAATATATTTTCATTCCTGTAGCTAACTTGTGGCCCTCCAAATGTTGTTGTGACTGCAACTCCCATCAGCCCAGTCCAGAATGACCTATGGTTAGGGGTGATCAGCGGCGGAACTTCATGCTCCGCCACCAGGGGTCGAGAGCAGGCGTGCTGCCCCCAGTGACATGGAGCAGGGTGTGCCGTGAGCAGTGACGTGGTGCACATTTTGGGGAGCGCCGTGTGCGGTGATGTGCGCGTTTGGGGGCAGGGGGAGCCATGTGCAGTGACGTGGCATGCGTTTTGGGGCGGGGCGGGCAGCGGTGATGGCGCCCCTGGGATCGTGTCACTCGGGGCGCACCGCCCCCACTGCCCCTATCTTCCTACGCCCCTGGGGGTGATGATAGTTGAAGCTCAACAACATTTAAAGGATCACAGATTAGATTCTTTAGCTTTAGCCCCTGTAGGACTTAATATGAGGAGTTCACACACAAGAAAGAAGATCTCTGAGTTTGGGGAATAGAACTCTTTCTATGTTGTGAGACTGTATACTGATTAGATGCTGGGAAATCTGGTGGACGACAAGAAGAACCACCTGAATTTATGGCTCCTAACGCTATCACATCCTCCCATCCCACTTCATGAATGTGGATCCCATTGCTTTCCTACTTCAGGTTGGGAAGAGGTAGTGACACTGGAATTCTCTCAAAAGTGGCTATGAAATATCTTCCATACACTATCTGATGTCTGCAGGAAAAAGTATACCTCCTTTCAGAGAGGTGCAGCTAAATCCCATGTGTGTTTATTTCGAAATAAATAGCACTGAGCCCATACTATTAAGCAGTGCTTTTTTCCCTTAAAAATGTTTAGGGGTGCTCTCATTTTTCTACTCATATTGAAATACTGCCCCTCAATGAGGCCAAACTTAGATTCACAAAATGTTTAGGAGTAGGTTTACCCCTGTGTCGCCCCAGGAAAAAAAGCACTGCTATTAAGTGAGTATGCATTGGACTGCAAGCTGTGTCAGGAATGCATTGCTATATTTTAATAAGAAATTTACCTTGTCTGTTGTATACATTTTTTTTAAAAAAAAAAATTACAACAGTCTCCTCCACCGCACCTTTCCCCCATTTTTTAAAATCTCTTGTGTCAGTTGATTTGCAAACACTATCTCTTTTATATGGAATTCTTAGAAGGGTTTTTCTTTCCCTTTTATATATGTCAGATGTTTTCTGTTATACTTGTAACCTAACATAATGTTTATTTATGACTGTATTGTATGATTGCAATAAACAATTTCAACTGTCTGTTTCTCCTGATTAAAAACTATATCATTAAATAAATAAAAATGATAATAATGAACTGGGCTGCTCCCTCCACATAATGTATGGCTTTCATATTTCTGATACTTTGGAAGATATATGAAATGCAGATGAGCAGGAGAAGGCTAGTAAATCAAGGCAAGTTGGAAAGGATTCCAATCGGCTTTCGAGCAAGGGGTCATCTTTGTTACGCTGTAATCTGTGGTGGGTGCTGTAGAATTTCACTTGGGCTCTACCTGTGCTGGTCCAGATAAGGTGATGACTGAGCTTAAGAAACACTACAAAACAAAGGTAAACTTTGAGAGATTAACAGCCTCAGGCTACGCTGAAGAAATATGCTGAAACGAAGCAAAAGAAAGTGCCAGTGTAATGCACAAACTGCATCTCCACATGTGATAAATCCAAATCTCCAAATTTGGGTTTATTTGACTTGTTTGGTTATTGGTTACCAAACAAGCTGGGGGGAAAGGTGCAAAAATTTGAGGGTTGGGGGGCAGGATTATAGAGTTCCTAACCGAACAGTAGAATTAAGATTGATGCTGTTTAAATAATTTCATTTTAAATACAGAATGAGAGATCTACATTGGCTCTCAGTACGTTTCCGAGCACAATTCAAAGTGTTGGTGCTGACCTTTAAAGCCCTAAACAGCCTCGGTCCTGTATACTTGAAGGAGCGTCTCCACTCCCATCGTTCAGCCCAGACACTGAGATCCAGTGCCGAGGGCCTTCTGGCAGTTCCCTCACTGCGAGAAGCAAAGCTACCGGGAACCAGGCAGAGGGCCTTCTCGGTAGTGGCACCCGCCCTGTGGAACACCCTCCCATCAGAGGTCAGAGAGATAAACAACTACCTGACATTTAGAAAATACCTAAAGGCAGCCCTGTTTAGGGAAGTTTTTAATCTGTGATATTTTAATGTATTTTAATGTGTGTTGGAAGCCGCCCAGAGTGGCGGGGGGGGGGAGGATCCGGCCAGATGGGCGGGGTATGAATAATAAATTATTTATTTATTTATTTATTTATTTATTTATTTATTTATTTATTTATTGTTATTACAGACCCCTCCCCACTTGCATGCAATCAGCACGTGTGTGTCTGCTGACGCATGCATCATCTTCAGAACCAGAAGCGGGTGGGGCGAGGTGGAACGGGGGCGGAATGGGGCGAGGCAGAACAAGGGACTTCCTACTCACGTGTGTCCCGGTGACACACATGGTGTGACCCCCCCCCTCCGTGTAAGTGGGGATTCCCCTGTACTATTCAGGATTTATGTTGTTGTATAATCGATAACATTTATTTATCGTCTTATGATAAAAATGACACATTGACACTTCCCCCCCCCTTAGGATACATTTCACTATAATATACCGTATGTTTCTAAGAGACCACAACACAGCAGGCCGTTGTTTATCCCACAATGTCTAAATTAGAGAAGAATGTTGTTGTGGTTAATATCTTACCTTTCTTCGGGGACTTCTCCTATCATCCAGTAGTACTGGTAGAACAAAACAGCTATAACAGTACTCACTTTGTCAAGTGGGATTTCTTAAATGGATAAAAAGCTGTCTAAAGGGAAAAGACAGACATACTATACAAAGAGTGCTCAGTGAATTAAATAATAAAAATTTCACAATTGCATGAGACAAGGTGAGAGTGCAGCTTCCAACCTACTCCATCTCTTGACGTGACCAACTCCTCCATTTCCTTCTGTTAACGAAAGTTAACAAAACAACCTTCAGTTGGATACCTGAGATTATAAAGCTTCCTACTTCCATGATCACCATAGCTGCCAAGTTTTCCCTTTTCTCACGAGGAAGCCTATTCAGCATAAGGGAAAATCCCTTAAAAAAAGGGATAACTTGGCAGCTATGATGATCACTGCAGATGGTGACAGCAGACACGAAATTAAAAGACGCCTGCTTCTTGGGAGAAAAGCAATGACAAACCTAGACAGAATCTTAAAAAGCAGAGACAAAGGTCCATATAGTTAAAGCTATGGTTTTCCCAGTAGTGATGTATGGAAGTCAGAGCTGGACCATAAAGAAAGCTGATCACCGAAGGATTGATGTTTTTGAATTATGGTGCTGGAGGAGACTCTTGAGAGTCCCATGGACTGCAAGAAGATCAAACCTATCCATTCTGAAGGAAATCAGCCTTGCATGCTCACTGAAAGGACAGATCCTGAAGCTGAGGCTCCAATACTTAGGCCACCTAATGAGACGAGAACACTCCCTGGAAAAGACCCTGATGTTGGGAAAGATTGAGGGCACAAGGAGAAGGGGATGACAGAGGACGAGATGGTTGGACTGTGTTCTCGAAGCTACAAACATGAGTTTGACCAAGCTGCAGGAGGCAGTGGAAGACAGGAGTGCCTGGCATGCTCTGGTCCATGGGTCACAAAGAGTCGGACACGACTAAACAACTAAACAACAACAACTTCCAGACCTCAGCTGAATGATGCTTTGTTACTGCTCCCTAGATGGGTGAGGATGATGGTAATGACAGAGGAAGAAGGAACACCAACAGTTTGACACAGGATTTACTTTTTTTATCAGTGCTGCACAAGACTGGCAGCACATTTGGGCCTGGAGGTCCCTTTTAACACTACATTTGAGTCTTGCTAGAGTCAACAGGTACCAACCATCATCAATTTGGTTTTAGTAGACAGAAAGTGGTAGGGACTTACCCTGTTGCCCAGCACTTGTAAACTAGCCCATAACCTAGAATGACATGTGAGGAAGTGAGTTCTTAATGGCTATCT
>NC_083280.1:59410832-59525832 GCF_963506605.1 Zootoca vivipara
TACCCCGCCCATCTGGCCGGGTTCCCCCAGCCACTCTGGGCGGCTTCCAACAAAACACTAAAATACAGAAATCCACAGTGTGCCCAGGCAGTTGAGAATGGTGGGTGAGTAGGAGAAATAATGGCAAGACAAAAGCATGGGATCAAAAAGCCCACAGCTTTATTGATTGCAGGTGTTAGTAGGCTTTGGCATAGGCATTGGATGTGCATCCTGAAACACTCAACTTGTTTGCTGGGTGGTTATTCCTTCAGGGTCGGCCCTGAGTTTTAGGATCACCCTGTGACGTGAATCAATTCCGGGTAATCCCTCTAGATGCCAACTGGGGGAGGATCCTATGGCCCACCTGAGCATTTCGACAGAATCCATCCCCCTGGACCCCTTTAGCAGGGTACCCTGAAACTCTGACAGATGAAATGCCAAATTAAGGATCCAACCCAATGCCTTTTTCCACCAATAAATTGTGATAATTGCTATGAGGTAGGCAAAACCTCCAGGCGGGTCCAATTTGTCTGCAAGGGAAATTCCTTCCAGGCCCCAAATATGGTAACCAAATATTTCCATAGCAAGGTCTTGTAGATGCACCATACATTTCCATTCAGAAAGGGCAAAACATTAGGGTAGGAGGCATGTTCATTGCAGACTGTGCAAGGGAGAGCACAGTCAGTTTAAATGTCATGGAAGTGGACCTGACTGAAGCCAGGCAGCGGGAGACTTCACACAAGTCCACCCACCAGTCTCACTTCTGATTTTGCCTGCAATTGGACAATTTGCATTTTTGTGTGCCTTCCTGTCCCCCAGTGCGGCCAGCGGAGGAATTTTGTCATTGGTTGGCCATGCGAGAGCAAGAAGGAAACCCCAACTCCAACATACCCATGGATGCACCAGGCAGCAACTGCCACCTCCGTCAGAACCACTAAGTGGGCTTTTTGGAATAGGGCAAATGAGAAAATGTGGCTAAGGCTGTATCTTTAGCCTTATCTGGGAATTCGCTTCCTTCACATGACTGTAACCATACAAGGGACGGGGGTGCAATGCTCACCGCTTCCATGGTGCCAACCTTTTCAGCCCTTTGCAAGCTGAAGGACAGTCTGCTGAAGTGGGAAGCTTCCCATCCTTGTGGAAGCTCCCTGCATGATTGACAACGCTAATCATGCAGGGCCATTTGATGAGATACCAGAAAAAGTGAATGTTCACAGAAACGAAGTGTTTTCTTCAGAGAAATTTTTACAGGCACCACCCCCACCCCATTGCTATTTTTGACTTGAAGGCTGAAATTGGAGAATACTCAGCGCAGCCCTAATTATATCACAGTTCACTGTCTGGTGATTCTCACTATTAGAAAATTATTGTGACCGTAGCGGGGAAGGGATAACAAAGGAAAATGTGTACAGTATATGGTTTTCTTTTAGAACTTTTCCCCAAGGCAAGCAATTTTGTAGATTTGCATGCTAGGGGAAAAGGTGCTGCAAGCAGTAGTATGTTGGGTGGGAAGGAGAGAGAGAGAGAGAGATGGGGGACTTAGTGAACTTTGTGTGAATAAGTCCATTATCTTTTCAGACGGAAAGGTACCAAACTTTTGTTGACTTTGGCTTCAGTGTGGAGGGATACTGTGTGAAATGTTGTTTTTATTTGAACACAATAACAAAGTTTAAGTCTTAAGTGGCTTCGAAAGTTATTTTGCTATTTGAAATAAAAATATGATTGGTTAGGCCAGAGCAGTGCCTTGGCCAAGTTTATACTACTTGTTTTGATAAGCATGCTGTGTGAGTCTCAGCTTGGCAAGGCAGATCTCATAATCATGAATTTCAAGAACTCATTATTGTCAAGAAATGACTAATCATGTGAAAAGAATACTTGAACCAAATATATTTTTAATGACACTTACTCATGCTAAGGTCTCATTCGGCAGATATCCAATATAGGCTAGGGGGTCTAGAAATTATTTACTAAAGCAATCCCATAAAATTGTGATGCAAGTACCCCCCCAATTCTGTTATTAGGATACACTGTATACACATTTCATACAGTTGTATCTATGTAGCAACAAATCTTTGTTTTGCTGGTCAAATTGCAAATGAATAGCAAAATGTTTTCTTAGGGACACAGGTAAACTATTACATTTGTTCTAGGTTAAAAGCAACAACATTGATGGATAATTTCACATCAGTGCAATGTGCTTCTACGAGTTCAATGGGTTTCCCACCCAAGCAAATGTGCACAGGATTATAGACATGTAGGCTCAGCCTATACCTGTGTACACAGTAGCAGATCCCATTGGTTTCAACACTCTCAAATAAATGCAAACAGTGCAGCAGTCTTATAGCACAATCCTATACAAATCTATTCAAGAGTAAGCCTCCCTGAGCAATTTCCAAGCAAGTGCATATGAGACTGCAGCTCTAATCAACTAAGGAACCCATCTAATAGTTAGCAGAGGTGCCAACCTTTGGATTCAACTTTCACTGGTTTTCTGGTTTTCAAAATAATCCTTGAAATTGTGTATTCTGGGCTGGACAAGGGCAAACCAAGCTTGAATCCTGGGAAGCTTGAATCCTGGTGTGATCTGCATAGTTCCCATGCAGGAGAAATAAGTGAGATGACTGCCCTGGGTGGGCAGGTGCTCCTGAACTCAGCTTTGTGGTTCAGAAACCCCTGTGGCTAGGAGCGCCTTTTACAAGCTGTGACCGATGCAACAGCTACTGCTGTTACTGGAACAGGGTAGCTTAACTTGTGGTCCAGTCATCAGTAACTTCAAGACTGGCTTACTGCAATGTACTCTATGTGGGGCTTCCCTTCTGGTTGGTCCAGAAGCTGCAGTTAGTTTGAATGCTTGCAGCATTATTGTGTCAAAAGTGAGATCCTATCAGCATATTATGCCTTTGTGCAAATCTCTGCACTGGCTACCATTTTGATACCAGGGCTAAGTTAAATGTATTTATGTGAATCCAATGAGCCATCGAATCTAATGCCGACCTCAATTTTCAAAAGCTTGAAACAAAAAAAAAAGTATTTGCTATGCCAGCGGTGTTTTTAAAGCTTGCAGTTGAATCTAATGCACCATCAAATCTAATGCCCACCCTAATTTTAGTGACATAATTTGACAAAAAAAAGTGTGCATTGCATTTGAGTAAATACAGTAGTATATAAAGCCCTTAGCAGTTTGGGCCTACTTTACTTGAGGGAGCACATTGCTGCCCCACATGCCTGCACAACCACTTCAAACTAGGGAACTAGAGCTCTTTTCAAATACTATAAGAAGTTCACTCCACACTCAAGAGGAATCATACTTTTCTGTGCCTATTAATATTGAGCAGACATGCTCATTATACTGCTTCAAATGCCTGCTAAAAACTTTTCTATTTCAGCAAGTCTATTAAAATTTGGAAGCAAACTCCACTAAAGTAGTAATATGCAATCTAAATCTGGGACCCAGTCAGTTCTTTGAAAACTTTGGAGTAATTGTTCTCTCTCTCTCTCTTACATACTCCAAGTGCTAGTTTTGGCATAGCTGCCAAGTTTTCCCTTTTCTCGCGAGGAAGCCTATTCAGCATAATGGAAAATCCCTTTAAAAAGGGATAACTTGGCAGCTATGGTTTTGGCTGTTGGTCAAGGCTGAACTGAGAACATCAAAGCCATAACCCTGTGATAATATATAACAGTCGGTATTGGGAGCAAACGGAAAAAAGCATTACAGCAGTTCCAGCATAACACAGTGATTCCTGTTCACCATACCTGGAGCAAAGGACGGCTTGCGACCTTCTCAACTATAATCTCAGTAAAGCTTTTGATGACTAGGAGTTGTTGTTGTGTGTTTTTAATAGATGAATTTTTAAAACAGCATTTTAAACCCCTGTACAAGACAAGCATCTTTTTTTTCCAACTTGCACAAATGCAGGTTAAGTTTGATAAGTTTTTCAAAATGTCTAAATATCCAACATCTAGCTCAAAAAGCAGCCTCTATTCCTTGTATTAATTATTCAGTTTTGACATTGTAAGAGAGTGCCCAAAATCTCTGAACCTCCCGACAATAGACTTAAAAATAAACATGCCCAGAAGCATTAATACTAATGTACAAATAAATTAATTCTGCCCGCCCGCCACAGCCTCAATCAAATGCAGACGCCAAGTCACCTCAGTCAGAAAACAGTAAAACCAAAAATTCCAGCAGAACCTCTCCTTTCCTTTAGTGATCAGACTTGGTCCTACTCCCGAAACCTGAGCAGCCAAGTGGCAGTTTTACATTCCTTTTACACTGCTGCAAAGCCTCAAGCTCCTCTCCCATCAGAATCTCTCTTGCTGGATAAAGTCTCTGTTTTTCTCACTGCTTCTCTGGCCTACAGCTTTTATTCAGGGCCTCTGACAAGCTGCAGTCTCTGGTGTTCCTGCTCCTGCTGCTTCCGCCGCTGTGCTGGCCTGCAGTTCTTTTCCCTTCAACAATGTTCCCACAGGTTGCAGTCTCTGTCCCTCCTGCAGTTATTATGCTTAAATCCCCTGTAATTCGCATCTCCTCTCACAAGCTGCAAGCTTCTGCTGTTCCCATTGCTGTTATGGCCTGCAGCACCTTCCTCACTCTTTCCTCCTCGTGGGCCGCATTTTTCTTGGTTTTGCTCTATTACTGTGTCCTGCAACCATCTCCATTGCCTTTCACATCCTCTTCAGAAGTAGGAATCTCTCAGCTGAGGCTCAATTTGTCTCCAGCCGGATGAGAAGGACTTTAATCACCAAGGCCAAAAGGAGCCAGACCACAGCGCACATGCTATTGACAAACTCTCCAGAGGTAATTAATTTAAAGCAAATTAATTCAGAAAATGTCATGGAAGGAGGGAGGTTTTGTGCTTTTATCCTAATCAGGCTGAGTGTTCTGGTGATAATGATAAATAAACTTTCTGGAAAATACTAAAATGAGAAGTGATCCAGACATTTTTATCCATTGCCTAGCTGTGTATCCCTATCAGGAACAATTCACATGAATGATAAGCTGTGATCGTTCCACTTTGACTGTGATGCTGAATGCCCAGGTATGCAAAAACTGAGGGAGCTTTCCGACTGGCTTTTTAATGACCATTCATGCTCTGAAAAACTTTCATACCAATTATACAATGTTGCCTGCTTACTGAGCATTCGTCATGATACCTTTACACAGAGGTTTTTACAACCTCTGATGGGGCAGAAGGCAGCGAATCCAACAGTAGGTGGAGTCTAAGTCAGTGACAGACAGAGCCAAATAAGGGGGGGGGGAAACTGTTCTGAAAATGCGTTTTTAAAAATACATTGAATTTTTCGAAGCAAAATAAAAAAATTCCTTCCAGCAGCACCTTAAAGACCAACTAAGTTTTTATTTTGGTATGGGCTTTCGTGTGCATGCACACTTCTTCAGATACACTGAAAAAGAAGTCCCCAGGCGTTTATATGTAGAGAAAGGGTGGGGAGGGGTATCACTCAGAGGGGTGGTGGAAATGGGTGATTGACTGACTGATAGCTGTTGACGACTGTAGTCAGACCAACACGGCTACCTACCTGTAAATTGAATTTTTCATAAGGCTCGCCATCGCCATCTAGTGTCATGTTGTATATTGCACTTAAAACACACTTAAAATGTTTCATTTGCAGCTGTATAGCCAAGTCCTTAGGACTACATTTAAGTCTTCTTCTTCTTCTTCTTCTTCTTCTTCTTCTTCTTCTTCTTCTTCTTCTTCTTCTCCTTCTCCTCCTCCTCCTCCTCCTCCTCCTCCTCCTCCTCCTCCTCCTCCTCCTCCCTACAGAGTTCTACAATGGCAAAACTGAGACTAAGGAGGAAGCAGGAGGCAGCCAAGGCTACCTCCTAGATTGGTTGTAAGTAAGAAGGCAGGTGAGCTTGGAGAAATAAGGACTGAGGTTGGTGTAGCAGTGCCCCATTTGCCCTAATGAGTGTGTGTGTTTATGGGGGGGGGAGGGGTGCAGGGATAGGGTCTATCCTACTACACTCCTGGCCATGTATATAGACAGAGCACAACCCAACATGGTGCCGTCTAGATATTTTGGACTACAATTCCCATCAGCCCCAGTGAGAAGTTGTAGTCCAAGACATCCAGAGGATACCAGGTTAACACTGAGAGTTTGTCTAGAGGACATTTTTGTTAATGTTTTGCAGTATGACTCTCTTGCAGCTGTGAATATTTCCTCCTGCAAATTGACAGAAGAGCAGGTCACTCAGTGGTTGCTGAAAAGCTTCTGCCTATTGAATAAAGGCTCGTGGAAGTCCTTAACCCCACAATATCAACAGAGATAAAGAGAGTTTTGCTTTTAGCTATGCCATTTGTGATTCAACTTTTCAGCACTCTTGCCACTTATCACATTTTTCAAGGTCACCCTCTAACACAGTCTCCCCACTTCCCAAATCAATAAATGAAACATCACACTCTTTCCAGGGGGAAAAAAGGTTCAGATTCAAGCTCCATAGAACAAAGTTGCATCACAACATCTCAACCAAAGGGCTCGGTTCTGTCCTTGTTGAAATCAGTAGACCCATGGCGAATCCAGACATTAGCGGGAAGAAGATCACAGTGTAAAGTGAGGTCAGCAAAGCGCTGAAACAGTATAGGACTATCAGACCTCCAACCTTATTGCTTATCTGTGAGGGTTAAGCCAAGCTGCAGTTTTATCCATTTTTCTGGAGTTTGCATCTTCTTTGCAAATTATTTTTAATGCTAACAAAATTGATATATCCAAAGGTAAGCTGAAAAACATAGTATTATTATGAGTTTGAAAACATAGTATTATTATGCAGAATGCTAATTCCTGGATCCAACGCAGATCCAATTCCAGGAATAGCCAGGCTCGCTTCCTGGTGAGTTAAAGTTAAGTCCAAATAAGGGAGTCTTGAAGGATACAAGAGTACAAGTGAAGTCCATACACACATATGACTTTACATGTGTAGGCTTGCTTCCGACATTCAAACAAAAACATACCGGTCGGGGGGGGGGGGAGAACCTGGTGCTGTTATGCTGCTCCCCCTCCCATACAATGCATATACTTTCTATCAGAATATCTATCACTAAGAGGTTTGGATGTGTGACATGCCTTCTGGACATTGCAAAAGCAGTGTGAGAACTACTTTCCACAGGTTAATCCCATGGCACTGCAAGGCTGGGAAACCTGTGTCCCCCCCCCAGATGTTGTTGGGATAGACTGTCTTCCTCAACCTCAGCCCTCCAGATGTTTTGAGACTACAATTCCCATCGTCCCTGACCACTGGCCCTGCTAGCTAGGGATCATGGGAGTTGTAGGCCAAAAACATCTGGAGGGCCGAGGTTGAGGAAGCCTGGTGTAGACAGTCAGTTATGTGAGTCCTTCCCATATAGTCCTCACTTGGCTGGAATCGGAGACATCAACCAAAATGACAAAGAGCCATTCCACTAGGAAGGAAGAAATCTTTTTTAGTTTAGAAAAAAACTTTTTTAGTTTAGAAAACTTTTTTTAGTTTAGAAAAAAAAGTTTAGCACAGAATGGCACAGGTGGACATGCATAAAACTAGGCAAAATTGTATAGTGATACGTTTTCCTCCCTCTCTAGTCTTAGTCTTATTTTCCTCCCTCTCTCAGAATATGACAGTAGCAAGAAAATACTCTCAACACAACACATAATTAAACTATGGCAGCTATGTAGTGATGACCACTATAACTTGGATGGCTTCAAAGAAGATACGGCTATCAATGGTTCCCAGTTGTGATGGCACTATTCCCTGCAATATGCCTCTGAATGCCAGTTGCTGAGTTATCATGAGCAGGAGAGGGCAATTGTGCTTCCCATAGCGGGCTGACTTGTGTGATAACAGGATCCACCTTAGTATTTTATGAGAGTTATAGCAATATATTTCTAGTTGAAATGCTGGGGTAGATAGGCCTTTTGTCTAATGTATGAGAACTCTTCTTATATCAGAGTTATACCAGATATATTCTTATACCAGATCATTAGCTAGCCATGAAGATGCTTTCACTGAAGGGTCTCGGGAACAACCATAACATTCCATACATTGTCTTTGCTTTATAATGTTCTTTGGTGTCTTGTTCAGTCCTCCGTGGAAAATGTTAAGTCATATAACTTTAGAGAATTAAAATGCCCCCTTAAGAACAGCTGTTGAAATCTACCGCATTAGTATATAATCCTCTCATTCAATATGCTTTCTCTCTTAACGCTAGAATGGGCTGGTTTATGTTTTTTGTTTGCCAAGAAAGCATACCCAGTACTCAAATGTCTGTTGCCTTTTGGTGACAACGCAACTGATACACTCCACTGTACCCTGCCATTAGATAAGTATTCCAAATATGCTAAGCATTCATCAATTTCCCTGTGTCTCACAAGCAAGGAATTAACCAAAACAATGGATTATGAATGGGATGGCAATACATGGGACTAAACCACATTTAGGCTGTGATCCTATGCATACATGAGAGTAATTCCCACTGAATTTGATGGACTTGTTTCTGTGCAGAACCTGCACAGGACTGCACTGTAAAGGTCTTAAAGGTGTCTGTGGGAGGAGACAGGGGACTGTCTGGTAGTGGTGAAGTTGGGCCATCAGCCAAAGTTGATGGAAGACGCTCCATGTCACTGAGGCCAAGAACAGGCAACCTCCCATCCACCCAGTCTAGGGAACCACCAACTAATAGTGCCTCATTCTTATCTTGATTGAGCTTCAGTTTGGGGGCTCTTTTCCAGTCCATTACCGAGGCAAAACATCAGTCCAGCACATCCACTGCCATATTTGCAGATGTAAAGGAGAAGTAGAGCGGTATGTCTTCAGCATACTCCAACCCTCTGGATAACCTACCCATCGGTTTTGTGTAGATGTTAAACAGTATAAGGGATTAAATTAAACCCCGAAGAACCCTGCATTGAAGGCTCCATGGGAGCCGAAGAGCACTCCCCAAGCATCAGCATGTTAAAAATACAGATTTTTCTTCAGGAAAATAAACGTGGCTATCCTACAGAAACCATGTTGTGTGCATGAGCCCAGCCAGGCCTATAGAGCAGTCCCCTTACAGATGTTCTTTCTTTTAATGCATATTCATGTTATTTGTGCTCGTGGTTCTTTCAGGGTGGTCACTCAGGATCCTACTTTCAACACTGTTGACACTGGGGAAAGTTTTATGGTAGTCACATTGCTTCATGTCCAGTCAGTGCATATCCCATAACTTCTTGCTGAAATTCTGTAGCTCTTTATAGCACAAATGTTCCAGTTTATTGTTGTCCTGCTTTTGTTGCTCTATACCACCTCCAGACAGCAGCACTGGAGAAACGTTGCAGAACAAACCCAAGCAGAATAAACCCACTGCTAACGAACTTGTATTGTGCCATGTTGCAGAATATAACACCATTCTGGAGGGGCCCTCAGAAATAAGTGCCATTGGTGCTTTCCCCCAAATAGATGTGCACAGGCCTGTGCCTAAATTAAAGGTAAAGGGACCCCTGACCATTAGGTCCAGTCGTGACTGACTCTGGGGTTGCGCGCTCATCTCGCATTATTGGCCGAGGGAGCCGGCGTATAGCTTCCAGGTCATGTGGCCAGCATGACAAAGCCGCTTCTGGCAAACCAGAGCAGCACATGGAAACGCCGTTTACCTTCCCGCTGTAGTGGTTCCTATTTATTTACTTGCACTTTGACGTGCTTTCGAACTGCTAGGTTGGCAGGAGTGCCTAAATTAGCTATGAAGAAAATTTTACAGCTCCTTGAGTTGGTCCAAATTGCAATGAAGCAATGGAATGGTTGCCCCTGGTTTCAGCAGATTTCTGAATAGGCCACAGTGCCACTTTAATTTGCTGTGCGAAATGCAGAAAACAAATGCTGATATGACTGATAATATTTTAGATTAAATTCATTATGATAAGATGAATGGATTCAGTGGGTAAGAAGGACACATAGGAGGCCTGTGAAATATAACTGAAAGGAACAACATTTGAATAATAAGCATTTAGGAGGGTTCGTGCAAACAAGAATTGACCAGTGGAATAAATCAATGTAAATAAAATGACTGATTATACATTAGTTTCCCATTTGCCAGGTACCAATAGCTTTAGCTTTTTATTCCACAATAATCTATAAGGAGGATTCCTTTAGTCAATGAGTGGGGCTCCTCTCTTCCACCTCCGAAATATGACTTGCAGTCCTCCTCTGACATATTCTCTTTTAAATGGCCAGAAAATTCAAGCTAGGCAACTAATTGTGCAGTCCTCAGAAGTTAGCCCTACTAAGCTAAATGGGTCTCAGGCTGAAATCCTAACCCCACTGAACTGGGAGTAAGCCTCACGGAATTTAATAAGTCTTACATCTGAGTAGACATAGCTAGAATTGGACTGGTGCACCCTGATATGTGCTTAGGTTTGTGGTGCACATGGCTGTCTGCAAATCTAAAAGAGCATGGGATGGAGCAGCTCACAGCACTAACACCCCAATAGATCCTGCTTACACATTTGGCTTCCAGTGGAGCCCCAAAGTTCAGCACAGAGCAGCAGAGAGCAAGACATGTCTCTGTCTCCAGTTTCCAGCTCAGACACACAACTCTGCTATTGTTCTCCTACAGGTGAGGAAAAGGACCACCATGTGTTTCAATGGCACAGAGCAACTTCTTTGGATATGATAAATCATGGTACTTACCTTGCCAGCCCTAGCCATTACCCTGACCAGGGAACTGTTTTGGCAAGCCTACCCTCATACATTTTACCTTCGCAGATAGAGGACCCCAAGAATCGGAAGACGCACAGTGTAGCATCCAGACTGACCCCTGCAAACTTATAACATATTTGGGTTTTGTTTTCTATCCCTATACAGTACGAACTGACCTGGACCTTGTGATCATCTGAGACCCTTTTTTGTGTGCCGCCCCCTCCTCCACACCTTTTCTGCATGGCTCCCTGTTTATGGAATGCTCTCTCCAGGAAGGCTCACCTGGCACCGTCATTATCCATCATTAGGTGCCAGGTGAAAATGTTCTTTGGCTGAATAACATTCTATGCCATTTTAAATGTGTTTGGGCGGAGGGAGGGGTGTTATTGGTTTGTTTTGTTCTTGTTTTTTATGTCTTATGGCTTTTGTGTTTTTATTTTGTATTTTTATGATGTGAACTGCTGAGATCTTTGGATGAAGGGCGGTATGCAAAATTATTAAAGGAATAAAGGAATAAACCTTTGTAAAAGCGCATATGTAAAATATATGTTTTAGTATATTGCAAATAACTTTAAGAGGCCTCATAGGAAGTGGTTCATAAATGAAATTAATAATTTGTCAGTGACTTATGACAGGCTGTTTCTAGAACCTCTAACTCCCTTCCATGGGAAGTCTAGCTTCCTGTCTGGTGAACTCTCAGTGACTGGCAAGTACCTTTTTTAATTATTATTTAGACAGGCTTTGTGGATGTCAAGTTGATATCTGTGGTCTCCTTGAATGTAGGTGTCATGGGTCACTGTTTTATTGACTTAGTTAAATAATTTGGTTTTATAATTTCATTTGTCTTTACAGTTGTTATGTAAATGTGCTAGACAACCGGTCAAATAGATGCATATTACCCAGACATTTCTACCACACTGTGTTTTTTCACCCACTGCTCTACATTGATGACATCCCGTCTGCTTAGTTTCGAGGCAGATAGTGCAGAATTGACAAAACCTACCCAAGGGCAGGCAGTCACAACACTGTATAGCAGGGGAAATTCTGTTAACTTTTTGCAGAGCTTCTCAGAGCAGGATCCAATTAGGAATCTTTGGTTCCCGAATCATTTGTGTCCAGACTCCTTTCTCTTGCTGTGAGCTTGGCAATCTGGGGTTACCGTTTGGGGAAAGCTTTCAGCAAATCTGCAAGGAAGGAAGACAGCAGTAGGTGCAAGTGGATCAAGTGAGTCGGGGGGGAGTTACAACAGGGATGAATAGCTGTTTGTGGTGCTGGGAAGATTGCAGGGCCATCAGGGAGCCATCTGGGGGAAATCATTTTATTTATAACTTAAGTAATAGCACAAACCATGTAGCAAATCGATTTGCTGGTGGATACCAGCTATTGTCTGTTTGTCCAGACAAACAACATCCATTTTTAGTGGACTCCAATGCAGTAATAACAAGGAAGGAACACAAATTTTAATTATATTTCCCAAAGACTGTGTAAGTCTTGAAGGCACACATTCCTCTCTTCTTTTTTCCTCCTTGAAAAAAAAAACACAAAAAAAAACCCAACTAACTTGCAGTTGAAAATATGTCATTAAAAGCTATGAGTCTGATTTTCTGCTCTGCTGCTTGGGATATTAACCAAAATGATAAAGCATTCATTCTTTGAGGGAAAATAAGTGAAGGGAAATAAATGCTGAAGGTCTCAAGCTGCAGATATTATTAGAATGATACTGCAAGGAGAAAGTTCAATGCCCTTCGCTTGTTGGGTTTCTGTAATGCTACGAGCAAAGCAAACTCGGGTATGAGAAACCAGAATGACAAATTTTGGAAGTGATCTGGGGAAACATAAATGACGGATCTCTGCAAGGAAGTCAAAAGTTCTGTCAATCCATTTTTATTTATTTTTTTAGTACAAACGATGCTTTGTTTTCAGAATTTTTCTCTTTTGACATGAACATGAGCAGTATGTCAGCTTCAGCTGCGGCAGACTGTGTATGCATTTGACAAGAAATGTCGGGACGTGGGCTTTCATATCACAAATGATTCAAATTAATTTGTGCTTTCCTTCACTTGTTTCTTCCCTAATTCTACAAGCTTGACTTCATATCCAGTGAAACTTACATTTATTTGTAATCTCGCTGCTGCTTACACTCTGCTGAACAATAAAAGAACAATAAACTTAATAAAAAGCCCAAGTGATTGGAAATTGCTATGGGAATGGCAGTCCACTATGAAAGCTATAAATTTACTTGTATACTCATGACATTGTCAGCTAATTTTTATGAAAAGCCCATCACAGAACATTGCACCAAAACACTGTGATCACTTGCATGTCACACATCATACTTCCCCTGATAACAAAATAGAGAACGCATCATAAAACGATGCTTCGAACAACAGATTCATCATCAAGTGCTCTCTGTATCCACTAACGTTCCTTTCCTGACCCTGTCTTGCACCTGAGCTTCAGAGGAACCATATTATTTTGTTTAAAATGAAGGAATACCTAGTGGGACATTGATGACATTTAAAACAAACTAAGAGAACACTATCATTTAATGTCATTAGCTCTTTGGCTGGCGCTGTACAACTCCCATCTAGAAAGTGTTCCAGACAGGGAGAGAAAGCAACAAGGTAAATTAAGCAACCTGAACTTCAGAGCTAGCACTCCTTTACTAGTTAACATTATTTGAGTGGTATTCAACAAAGTAATCCTATAAGCGCAAGGATTTCTGCCTGCACAACAGGACTCCCTCTCCTCTCCCCGCCGGTCCCCCCCCCCCAATCCCTTCTGCAGGTTTCTCCAACTACCTGGAGCAGATTTGGGGGGGGGGCACTGAGGGCACACAGGGAGAGAGGAGGGAGAGGAAGTCCTATTGCAGAGGTGGAGGTTCTTGCGCTCATGGGATGCATGCATTGGGTTCAGCCCTGAATTTGTGCGCTTGTTTTGCAAACCTTCAAAAATAGTGAAAGCCCCACACCTGGAGCAGAATAAAAAAATGCCCAGATTTGTTGTGGATTGTGCCACAGATCTCAACCAGAAAATCTACCCTGTGGTCAAGTTCTGGGTTGAAGTATTTGACCCCATTTTTTTGCCATAGGTGAAAACATTGGATTAAACACTGGAAAATATTGGGTTATGCTTTATGAAGCAAGTGAGTTCTTACCATTTTCAATGGGTCTTTTCTTTAAAAAATGAATAAATCTTATTTATTAATTGAGAAAACTTTACAAATTTTCGCATAAAACGTAAGTTACTTTACATTGACTTCCCGTCCTCCCCTTCCATGTTTTCCATATTTACCCTTAAACGCTGCATATTTTGCCTATACCATTCAATACATCCAATTTAACCTACCGTATTTGTCTTAATAATTCATGCTGTTGCTCATATTTCAAGTCCTGCTGGCGTTTTCATCTTGCTATAATAGTTCTTTAAGTACTCAGTAAAATGTTTCCAGTCCTCAATGTTTATTTATTTATTTATTTGGTCATTTTGGTCTATAATATTTGCTGTTAATCTTGCCAGTTCCGTGTACTCCATCCTTTTCAAATGCCTGTCTTCTTTCCAGGTGGACATTTTACTTAGAACCTATGATGATTTAGCTCCACATGTAAATGTTTGTGTGATACTGTGATTGTGTTTGTGGCTCTATCCTTGTCATAGAAAGGTGTGGGGTGGGGAATGCTTATAGATAAAATTCCCAGCAGAAGTCTGCTAGAGGCACCTTATTTCTGTACAGTGGTACCTCACTTTACAAACACAATTGGTTCCGGAAGTCTGTACTTAACCTGAAGTAAACTTTCCCAATGAAAGTAATGGAAAGTTGATTAATCTGTTCCAGACGGGTCCATGGAGTACTCAACCTGAAGCGTACTTAACCCGAGGTATGAGTGTAATTGGTTCCTGAAGTGTACTTAACCTGAAGCGAACTTTCCCATTGAAAGTAATGGAAAGTGGATTAATCCGTTTCAGACGGGTCCGTGGGGTACTTAAACTGAAAATACTCAAACTGAGGTATACTTAAACCGAGGTATGACTGTAATTCTGTTTTTAATAATGTGTTGGAATATAACACTATGTCAAGCCATGGCTTGGCACAAATGCTTGCATATGCAGAATCCCCCAAAAGAGACTGTGGCTGCTTTACTCCTCCTCTGGTCCCACTGTCTTAGCATTTTGTCTGAACCTGGGCTTATGGCTTGTCTTGTTCCAAACAAACCACAGCTGTAGCTAAGCTAAAGTTTGTTTTGTGGCTCACTGTTCCCGGTTTGTCTGGAGGAGATAAACCAAAAGCCCAGGTTCAGATTACATGGTAAGACAAACCATGGTTTAGCTTACAGTGAGTCCAGTAGCAGCCAGACTTGAGAAGGAGCAAAGTGATTGCGATCTCATCTCTGGTAGCCCACACACACACATGTTCCAGTTAAGCCATGATTTGGTTTCACTTTACAGGTGATCTAAGCCACTGTGTTCAGAAATAAAACTAGGTGAAAAACTTTTCAAGTAGAATATATATCGAAAGTGACAGATCTGGCAAAAATATAAATGTAAGAAACCTTGATTTTGTCATTGTGATAACATAAAAGGATGTGTTTCACAAAAAGAGAAGGGGAAATTGCATGTTTATTTTGTGGAAACTATATCACGTATGAATCTTTTATAAGTTTTCCATGAACTATGTTAATTAAAAATTAGTTCTGGGAATATTTTGTTATGGAACATAAGAAGATCTTGCATAAACATAAATGTTCAGATATTTGAAATATAGTGGTGTCCAAAATACAGTATGTGAAATGAAAGTAAATAATTCCAGTATGTCTGGTTGTTGGCTCTTGTTTTTGGATTAAACTAAATTGTCTAACAGTATAACAGTATAACCTTAAAAATGGCTTCTCAGAAGTACTGTAAGTCCCACTGAGTTAAGTGGGGCTTATGCCCGCGTGAAAGGGAATAGAATTGTAGCCTGATTTATATTAATTTGGCTCTACAATGTTCAACACTTAGCTTATTGTTACTAAACTGTATCAAGTTGATAAGTCCTATAAAACATGATTGAGGGCGCTGTGCCACCAGGCTAAGCAGCTGAATTCCCATTGATTTGAATGGAATAGCCTCCTTAAAACTCTCCGTTAGGACTTCAACATACTTAATTTCTGATGGATTGTGCCCTGACTATGAAGATAGTGTTTCATTGCTTACTCTGTTCTATTTGCACAATTGTTGGATGTTAAATATGTGAATCATCATGCTAAACATTTCACTTTAGTTTGGGTTCAAACTAGCCATTATGTCTTATCAAAGGCTCACATCCCCATCCTACATTCCACTTTCTTAAGATGTTTACCATAAGCAGCCCTGCAAAGGATGATTATGAAAAGATACAAACAAATCTTCAAGAGAGAAACTTATCATTAAACTCATACTCCTTCACTATCCTCTCATTGGTGCTCCTCCAAGCGGCTAATCAGTCTGGTCAACTAACTGATCTTATTCATATCCCACAAGTCCACTGTGATGCTTCTGCTAAGCACTTCAGGATAAAATAACTTGCATCCACTGTTACTTGGACACCATTTTATCTGCAGTCCCATTAGTGAATCTGTCTAGATAAGTGTCTATTCCTGTATTGTGGGATAATGACTTATTACTGAGAGCTGTAAGCCCAATGACAAATTTAGGTGTACTTAGGCCTAGAAAGACAGGTGTGTCTTTACCAATTCCAGAGCCCACCCTAAAAATAAAATTACATGTGTTTAGAAAGCTCACAAAAGTTAAAAGGATATAAACTGTTACATCAGCACCGAAGTGTGCTTTCACAGCCATCTCAAGGTGTAACATACTTTAAATCAGGTGTATGTGTATTGCATGGCTTTTACTTTAAGGGATTGGATTCAGCAATACAACCCACTGATGTAAGGAAATGTAAAGTTTGACAAGGCAATCTGTCAGTGAAACAGCTAGTCTCATTTACCTGAGTATCTGCAAGTCTTCTGTGAGACCCCGGCCACACTAGGGAGCAGCACTCTACCAGAAGACAACATAAGCTAAGACCAAAGTTTCTTACTTTCTGTGCTTTGGCTTTCCAAGTGGAATGATTTAGTTTGTTCATCAGATTGCTTCATGCCTTTAATTCTGCAATGTCATAATAAGGTTATCTTTGAAAGTCAAAGAGCAAATCTATTGTAGTGTTACACGCCACCCCAATCTCTGAGCAGTGCGGAGTCAAGACACCCACAAACTCATAACAGTATATTCAGAGGCTTGCGCTACAGCCCAACATGTTCCCTTTCATAAGATAAATGAGTTGCTCTTGACTGACATTTGTGTGGGATAGCTGGAAATTGACTTCTTTTTTAACTACAAGTTTGTCTCTCTTTTGTGAAAGTCGGCTCTTTCTTTTTTGTTCAGAGCAGATTTTGGTCTTTCAAATTTCAGCGGCGCCCCATGCAAAATCAAAATTTGGTGCTCAACACTTCTCACCTTCCTCTTTGCATGTGCACTGTGTCATAGTTGCAACACCCCCCTCAGCTCAGCACCCAGTGCAGGGGAACCAGTTGTACTGCCCCAATCCATCTTTGCCATTCCTGTTGGCAAGGTACTAGTTGGAAGGAGGATCCTAATCATGATTGTAATATTTCCAATAACTCTAGTGTAGTGGGGTTTCATACAGGAGAAGTGGCTGTGTGTGTGTGTGCACACGTACATGCACGCACACACACATCTGTGTGAGTTTAGGAATCAGGTGGATATCAAATGCAGCAACTGGGAAAGCTGAAACAGATACATGTTTCATGCACTTAAACATTATTTTGTTAGATTCTTCTACTGAAGTGCATTTATGTATGATAAGTCCAAATAGCTTAAAATGATTTGGTAACCTTCCTAAATCCTGCTAGAGGGGCTCTGATGTATACGTGGAACCTCAAGTGATGAGCAGTTTCCATATGTGCATAACCAGCCATGTTGAGAAATCACTGTGCACACAAGTAAAGCCTCAACAAAGCTTTGAGTTGCACTCCTGGTGTAGAAGTTTTATTCCCCTATCACTTTCTATTTAGTGCTGAAAATGGCTACTTTTGCAATGGGGTAAATTTGTATTCAGATGTAAGCTTTGCTGAGTCTGGCGGAACTTATGATCAGGTACACATGTACAGTGTATATAAATTTTATTATTATTATTATTATTATTATTATTATTATTATTATTATTATTGAAGCTTAAGGCTGTGTACGCTTTACCATTTAATGTTTATTCTAGCGCGCTCCCACCACTGGTGTTTGAAGTACACAGGACATTAGGAACAATCCGTAGGTGTTATATAGCTTCTAGAGAAATACTGTTGTTTGATGCATTTTCCCTCAAACCAGCTTCCGCCCGACTTGAAGATGTAAGTCACATTCAGTTTGCAGTTGAGCTGATGTGTGTACTTTTGAGAGAGCCATTATGCATGCTCTGATGACAACTTCATGAATAGGAGGGGCAGAGGGGTGTATTTTGCAGGTACAGGTAATGTACACTAGGTGAAAACACCCCTTCCCTTTCTGGTGTATACAGCAACATCAAACACAACTTGAAGCATCGTAGGGGGAAATGACCTTGTTGTATTTTAAGTTGCTAAAGTGTACGTGGCCTAAGAAACATGCGGCAGAGAATGATTTTTCTGTGTTCTACCGTACCTGAAAGTCATAAAGTTGCAGAATCGTGGTGGTTGCTTCCCCCCCCCAAAAAAAGTATACTGTGGACTTCTGTTATCAATGTATTACATCTGTAAAATCTGTTTTAAAAAATTAGTCCAGAAAAGGATTAACATTACGTGTACATGAAAGCGCTTGTTTGGCTTAAAAAATTGTTCCCTTTAGGATGAGTGCTCTTTATTCAACCTTTCAATGTCAGTTATCATTTTTAAAACAGCTTGACCTGGAAGCATGCAGCTAAAATTGTGGTGACTGTTAATGACAGTTTTATTGGATGCTATGCTTATAGTTCACATTTTGAGGTCTGTATGTAATTGATCTTTCTACCCTACGAGAGAAACACTGCAATAAGTTGGTTGCAGCACCACATTATAGTATAGAGAAATAATAATGATGTCACCTTGAGATTCAAAGATCGTGGAATAGTAATAGTCTCCTAGCTCATTCTCCCAACTGCAATGACCTCTCCAGTACTAAATCTTAACAGTCTCAGCATTATTTTTGAATTATTCATGCTAGCCTTTTCCCTCACTACAAAATCAAGGGAAATGAATGCATCATGCTCAATCAGCTCCACAGGTATTTGTGTGTGTGTGTGTGTGTGTGTGTGTGTGTGTGTGTGTGTGTGTGGTTTTGCTAAAAGGGGGGGACTATAAAGTGGGATGGGTCACATGTCTAGCTGAAACTAGAAGGAGGGGATGGAATGATCTTACATGTAAAAAAAAGGCAGAACACTTTCTGTATTATGCAATATTTATCTCTGTTTGAATCTGTATAAACTCCAGGATCCTGCCTTATGTCTTAATGGATTCTGTTTGTGTAGAAACTTCACACTGGAATTCAAAAAAGTAGCAGCACTTCTGATGTATCTTAATTGTATTTTGCTGTACTGTTTTTTGTCTAGAGTGTGCTGATTATCAATTGGGGAATATGTCTAAATAGTTATGTACAGTACCTTTATTACTGCACCTTAAAGAAGTATTCATTGTGATTTCCCCCACCCCACCCCTCCTCCATCAATGGTATTGAGCAAAGCTAAGTACTAGAGAATAGAATTGTTTAGCTGGAGCGATGAGAAGAGGAGAAAAAGCAATAGTCCGGAGTATATTGCATACAACTCTGTCCTATAGAGGACTGGGAGGGGGGGGAAATAACTTGTTTGTTCTTAAAGGCAGTATGTTGACAACTCTTCTAGTTTATCCAGTCTAGATAATAAGAGGATACAGTTTTATCTGAGTGATGGATTTCATAAAAAAAAGAGTGCACATGGGAATAAAATAAAATGCATGTAAATGTAAACTCAGGCAGGTATCCTGATTCATCTGTAGCTGGTGACCTTTAAGTTCATGATGAAAAACAAATGTCAAGCATTCAAAAGACAGGAGTATCCCTGGCTTTGCTGAGGATTTTGTATGCTATCGCACAGACTGTATTAATTTAGTCTGGCATCAATAACCTTGAAATCAGGATTTTGCGCTAAAAATCCAGTTTTATGTTTATTCAGAAAGCAAAGATAAAAGGCGACTTTATTTTAAGGGCCCTTCCAGTGGGAACGGGGCAAACATAATGTAACATTACGGATTTCCACCTCCACCCCCACCTCCCTTTACCTTGCCATTCAATACTAGCTCCCATAGCAACAGATTTTATATGAATGTCTGGAATCTGATGATCTTCAGGTTGCTTTGCACAGAATTTTAATTATAGCCATGATAAGCTTGTGACGGAATTCTGTAATGCAGCTGCAAATAAAGAGCCGTGGCAGGAAAATGCTTGTGGGGTAGAAGATTTTTATGGCTCTGGCTTTCAAAACCTACCAAAGGAGGAAGAAAAGTTGTATTAATTGATACAACATTTGAACAATACTTACCCATAAAATGCAGGTTCTGGGGAGATAAATAAATAAATAAATAACGGTGGCTATCTTACACTACCCCAAAATTTAACATTTTAAAGAATATTAATATTCAGTATTTAACACCAGTAAGGGACCCAGGTGGCGCTGTGGTTAAACCACTGAGCCTAGGGCTTGCTGATCAGAAGGTCGGCGGTTCAAATCCCTGTGACGGGGTGAGCTCCCATTGCTCGGTCCTAGCTCTTGCCAACCTAGCAGTTCGAAAGCATGTCAAAATGCAAGTAGATAAATAGGAACCGCTACAGCGGGAAGGTAAACGGCGTTTCCATGTGCTGCTCTGGTTTGCCAGAAGCGGCTTTGTCATGCTGGCCACATGACCTGGAAGCTATACGCCGGCTCCCTCGGCCAATAATGCGAGATGAGCGCGCAACCCCAGAGTCGGTCACGACTGGACCTAATGGTCAGGGGTCCCTTTACCTTTACCTAAACAGGCCAAAAATCTATAAATTGAAATCCAACCTCTGTTGGAAATGTAGCAAAGAAGCAGGAACAACAATACACATGTGGTGAGGTTGTGAGGAGATTAAGAAATTTTAGGGAATAATACATGAGGAATTAAAGAAAATATTGAAAATCCCAATTGTTAAAAAAAACCAGAGGCATACCTCCTAGGCTTGATAGGGAAAGATATACCGCAAGTGGAAAAAAGAAATTTTCTATATGCAACTACAGCAGGCAGGGTAGTGATTGCTTCCCCATGGAAATCTCAAATCTTGCCCTCAAAAGAGGAGTGGATTTGCAAATTAAATGAACTGGCAAAGCTAACCTCCATCATAAGATATCAGTCAAATCAAAAATTAAAAAAGGAATGGAAATGTTTCGGAGATTATATGTTAAAATATTGCTCTAAGAAAGATATGCCAATATGCCTAGAATAAAAATGTAAAGTATATCTATGATTTGTAAAAGAGAAGAGATAAAAGAAATACAAAGAATGATACATTTGGAGAATGCAAGGATAAAGGTGGAAATAGAGATTCAATGAAGTCTAATTGTGGTGGGGGACGCTGCGGGTGGGGGGAAAGTATTCTATGATAAGTATGTAACTTTTCCCATTTTTTTTGGATTGTATTCAATCTAACTTTCTTTCTTTTTTGCTGTTGTTGGGTTTTTTGTCTGTAGTACTTATTTAAACAAAATATTTTTTTTTAAAAAAAGAACACTAATATTCACTGGGGC
This sequence comes from Zootoca vivipara, assembly GCF_963506605.1. NCBI lineage: Eukaryota > Metazoa > Chordata > Lepidosauria > Squamata > Lacertidae > Zootoca > Zootoca vivipara. The sequence goes on from NC_083280.1 coordinate 59,432,258, forward strand.
CATGCCAAAAAGCAATTTCTCCTGCATTTCCGCCACCGCAAAAAAAAAACTCTCTATAAATTAAAGAGAAAAGAAATTGCATCCAAAAGTTATCTAAGGGGAGAGTAAATTTCAGTGAAATTCTCATGGTGCAGGGATTTTCTTGTGCATACTTTACTCTTGAGAGTCTCTCCTTTTCTGATACAAATCATTTCAGCAGTAGCCTACTCTGCACTCTGCTGCCTTCCTGGGTGACCATACTTCAATGAAGTCCAGCGGAAGACATCCTGAGGTGAACATGAAGCTTTCTAAGGATGAGGGAAGCTGAGTGCTGGAGACATGTTTACTGGAATGACTCTCACACACATAATAATACTTTTCCAAAGCATTTGAAGTGCTTGACAAAATCTTGAAATCCTTGCAACACCCCTGTAAGGTAGGCCAATCGTGTTCTTTCCAAAATTAGATAAAAGAGAGAAAACCCCCCCCCTCCCAAGAATGAGAGACAACAACTCACTAAAGGCCAACACGCACAACGGGGGCTTCCGGTCCATAGTTCATGTTCTGAACCATTTTGCTTGAGCACAGACAGGGCTGGCCCAAGATATTTTGAAAGCTGAGGCCAACCACAAAATGGTGCGTCCCACCAAAGAAGAAGAGGGGAATAAAGATCTACACTGGGAACAAGGGGAGGGTTAGGGTTACAGGCAATGCGTTCCTTGGAGGCAGGAACTGCTGCCCAAGGCGGTTGCCTCACCTTGCCTCATAAACGGGCCCTGAGAGCAGACTTCCTGGGTCCATCACACTTGGCCACCCCAGAATAAAGCAAGCTCAAAAATGGACACCTACCAAAATTCTAAAGTATCCTGAGAACAAAACAGAAAAATTGAAGCCTTTTTAGCAATGGAAACGTGTGAGGAATTGGAGGCCAGATCCTGGCACTACAGTACAGTATTAATGGACAATAGTCTGAAAAGGCTTGGTGTAGAAAGCTCATCAGATCTGGGTTGAGCAAGTACCTTGATGGGAGGGTGTATAAGGATCTCACAGATTGAGGTTCCTTGCTAAAGGGGTGAGTAGAAGAATACCAACGCAGTAAACAAAAAATAATAATCATTAATATTACCAGTTTGTAACTGGTGCACTGATTTCAGATAGGTTCCTGTTCTAGTGGCTGCCCTGAGCTGCTTTGTGAGGAATGGGTGTTGTAAATTTAATAAATTTAATAAATAAATAAATAAGTCATATTTAGGGAACTAAATGTGTGATCTCTGAATCCTGAAGAAATGCTACCTCATGTACATGTCCATAATGTATATTTTCATTTTTATTCTGAGTGCATAATAAAATTCATTTTAACTGGGTAGGAATTACAAATGCACATAGGGGAAATGTGGTCTTTTGTAGTTACATCTACATTGTTTCAATTTGCTGTGTTACTTCTTTGTTCCAGATTTAAAAGAAACACTTTTTACTGTGATGAAGGTAATGCTAAATTTTTGAAGGTGGTGGTGGTTGGGGGGGGGGAGGCATCCACATGTTGAAAAGAACGACAAGAGCACTAAAACCTCACTGGTTTTAGCCTAATTGAACAACAAACAGGTCTGCCTTCACGGCAATTCTCAGTGCTATTAACATATATAGCAGAATATCCCAGCAGGTGGAAGGGAAGTGTTTTGCAAACAGACTAGAAAGAACTGTTAGATTGGGATGAACCAAGAAACTGAGCATGATTAGACCATGCTTCCCTGTTATTATCACCGCAAAATTAGGTCAATTATACTTTCACCTCCTCTAATCTTCTGTTTGCATCACGATCTGTTCCAGGCAAAAAAAATTAAAAAAAAGTTTTACAACTGACTTGAATGAGGCACACACTGGGTTTTATTAGTTTAAGATGCTAACAAAAACAACGAAAAAGCAACAAAATTAGATATTAATGTTGGTAAATATTGTAATCACGGTGAACATCAACGTCACAGATTCAGAACCAACAGAATTACAAGATGATTTACTTTATTATCCTTTGATTTAGCTTAGACATACCCACAGTCCCGCCCATAGTTGGGCTACTTAAATTTCATTGATCTTCAAGGGATGTAAGCAGGCTAATTGTGTGCAGAATGGAAACCAGTGTCTTGAAATTGTGCAGAATCAGTCACTAGCAATATGTTGTGTGTGATATATTTTCCTTTCAGGCGAGACATGAACATGAAAGAGGACCTCTATCAGTTTATAAAGAAGCGAAGTCTGAGTTTTGTTCCAAGTATCGGTGGTCTGAGATAGCATTGTGACTCTCACGTCAGCTCAGGAAGTCTATCCTGGCCATGTGAACTGTCCAGATCCATGGAGCAATCTTGAATTGGCAAGAAGATGGGCTAGATGACCTAATCAGGAATTGTTTCATCTTTTGCTTTCATGGTTTTATGATACCAAGGATTTACGGCTCCAAGTGATTAGAGAGCGTTTCAAAGTGTCTTGTGGAATGGTGACAAAAGGGAAATATGCAAGACCAATAAAGAGAAATAAAATCTAAAACAAGGCTCTACAGTGTAAGGTTTTTATTTTTTAGAATTGCATTCTAATAGCAAATAGGAAATAGCAAGTTATTTTATTCTGATGAAATACACTAGAGGGGCGGGGGGGGGAGAGACCACTAATTCATTTTACATTGCATTAGCAATAGGAGGAAATTATTGTTGCATTCAAGTAATTAGATGAGATGTAGGGTGGATTCAGAAGTTTAGGCCTCTCAGAAATGCAACAGAAAAGTTACTTACCTGGAAGGGCTACTCAAACAAAATAAAAATTCTTAACCCCAATAAATATCACTCCCCTCCACACAAAAGGACCCTAAAGAAGGAATTATGCCCTTTGCATTCTACATGAAGCAAAATGCCATTCATATGCTGGCGTTTTGACCAACTCCAAATGCTTGCAGAAGAACCCACAGTCCAGTGGGCATTAATATTGTGAGCATCCTGGCAATCCTTTAAAGAAGGGGATGGAGAAGTGGCCTCCAGATGCTTGCCATTTAGTCCCCCATCTGGTTTCTCATTCGCAGCCCCACACCCTCCTTCCTCTCAACTTGCATACTGGCATTTCCTCTTCTCCAGCCAACACAGAAAAGCAGCAAACTGGTAAGGACTAGAGTGGACAGTGGGAGGTAAAATCCCTAGGTAAAAATTCAACACCACGTTGTGACAAACATTCTGTCTGCACAAGCATTTCAGCATGCCAGACCGAACATCCCTCCTCACACACCCCCGCAATGTTCTGGGGGTTCCCTTGTACCCCCCCCCCCCCCCCCCCGCAGAGCCAATTTTGGGAGATGCCAACGAGGAGGAGATGGGGGAAGCCCTGTTCCACAAGCGGTAGGCTTTGCACAGGGCTTCGGTTGAGAGTCCTGTTGGCTGAAATGAATGGATCCTTTTTGGCAATGCAAGTGGCAGGTGCTGGGTACCCAGTGTGGCTCATGACCACAGTGTGGGGTGAATGGGTAATAGATCTTACCTGCTGTCCCTGAGCCCATGCCAGGTTCTCAACCCAGATCGAACCCCCAGTGCCTGCTAACTGCATTGCAGAAGAGGTTCCTTTGGAGCAAACAGGAGTTGTCCCCACCCCACACCCCACCCCAAATTTGCAACGTGGGACTCACTTTAAACCACAATGGCTTGGAAGTTACTACGCTTGTACAAAATCTGCCTCAGCGTATGAACCTTTAATTTAATACATTTGGCGTTATTTCATCCCCATAATTTTCTAAGAAAAACAGAGGCACTTAAGAGTGTGATTTATCCCATAATTATCTAGGCATTAACTTCATTAAAAAATATGCTATTTGACATGCATATAAAAGCCTTCAGCAGACACGAATATGGGAAGAAAATGAAAGGCAGATTGTAGATGGAAGAGAAATATTTTACAGGAAGAGGAAATGTGCATTTCCCCAAGTCAAGCAGGTCAGATCTGCAGGCCCTTTGTAATATAAATGCATTGACAAAAACTGGAGGTGCTGGCTTTTGCCCAATACAAATACTATGAAATTAGCAAGAGGGTGGAGCTAATAAGGGACTACCTGAAACATACAGACCAGGCATGGCTGGTTGGGTGGTTTTTCCACAAGCCATTAAATGTCCTTGTATCTACCCTATTTTTCTGTGTATTAGACGAGGTATTTTGACTTTAAAATCCTGTCAAAAAACTGGGGTTGTCCAATACACGGGTAGTGGCATGGGGGGGAGAGAAGCGGCGCACGCGCACACCAGCCGGTAAGTGGGAGCGCAACTTCTGCCGCTGCCGCTGCACACAGAAAACAATCTAGGAAGTGTTTCCTGCCCGCAGCTGCGTGGCGGGGAGAAACTCAACAACTTTGGGCCATCTCCCCTTATTTTCAAAACTGAGTCCCAAAAATAGGGGGGTCTTATAAAGGGGGCATCTTATAAACGGAAAAGTATGGTATATAACAAATATACCCCCTTTTATTTTGAAACTGAAACACTAGCTGTGGCAAATCTTTGGGCCTAGCTGGAACTTTTATTTTCATGAATGGATACGAAGAACTTGCTCTCGGATGATCACTTAAAATTGTCACATAACAAAATAATTATCCAATATTCTTTAGGTAATTTATATACTGTTCATTAAAAAATAGTGACAATCCCATGGGGTTTACACAATTAAACACTACAATACAACAGCAGCAACAATAATATCCAGTGAAGTGGTAGCCAGGGTTGGCGAAATTATTTTTCTGCCTGTTGTAATTCACTGTGCTAGATACTATATTATTTGTATTTTTACAAATACACCACGGACCACCTGAAGCTCATGGATCACTGATGGTCCAGGGAACACAGTTTGGGATTCCTTGGTTCACACTCTGCTGGCATGTTTTAGCTTTTATTATTTTTGTGTGGAGCACACATGGAAAACTTCAGTCCTAAGTCATTTCTTCAGTGAGTAAAATAATACCAATACCCATAACAATTGCTGTTGTTGTTTAGATATAAGATGGAGGGCACCTGTACTGCCAGTAGTACCTATAAAAAGGATCTAGGGGTGTTAGTAAACTGTAAGATCAACATGAGTCAAAATTCTGATGCAGTTTATTCTAGGCTGTATCAATAGAAGTATAGCATCCAGTCGTGACCGACTCTGGGGTCCAGTCGTGACCGACTCTGGGGTTGCGGCGCTCATCTCGCATTATTGGCCGAGAAAGCCTGCGTACAGCTTCCAGGTCATGTGGCCAGCACGACAAAGCCACTTCTGGTGAACCAGAGCAGCACACAGAAACGCCGTATACCTTCCCAGTGCTGCGGCGGTACCTATTTATCTACTTGCACTTTGACGTGCTTTTGAACTGCTAGGTTGGCAGGAGCTGGGACCGAGCAACAGGAGCTCACCCCGTTGCAGGGATTCGAACCGCCGACCTTCTGATTGGCAAGCTCTAGGCTCTGTGGTTTAACCCACAGTGCCACCTGCGTCAATAGTCTTGCTCTATTCTGCCTTGGCAGACCATACCTAGAATACTGTGTCCACAATTAAAGAAGGATATTGACAAGCTTGAACGTGTGCAGACAAGGGCAACCAAGATAATAAAGGGTCTGGAAACCAAGTTTTATTAGTAGTGTTTTGTTTTGTTTTGGAAAAAATGGTGCTGGTACTCACCATTAAGTTGTTACAGTAAGTGCCACACTTTAAACATTTGAAAAAAAAATAGATACCAGTACTGTGTACCCTTGAGTAGCCTCAGAAAAAAAAGCACTGTTTATGAGGAATAGTTGACATACTGTAATTGGATATGTTTAGCCTGTTAAAGAGTAGACTGAGAGGAGATATGATAGCCATCTTCAAAAATCTAAAGGGCTGTCACATGGAGGATGGAACAAGCTTGTTTTTTTCTCCTGCTCTGGAGGGCAGGACTTGAACCAATGGATTCAAGTTAAAGAAAGGAGATTCTAACTAAACATCACAAATAACTTCTGACAGCTAGAGCTGTTCAACAGTGGGTCAGACACCCACAAGAAGTGGTGGACTCTCCTCCTTCCTTGGAGGTTTTTAAGCAGAGGTTGGATGGCCATCGGCCATGTATGATCAAGTTGAGATTCCTGCATTGCAGGCGGTTAGACTAGATGATCCTCAGGTCCCTTCCAACCCTACAATTCTATGATTCTAGAATTGTTATTCATCCTTGCCCTTTTGATTAGAGAATACAGAAGTGGACCTAGCCCCATTGACTTGCGCTATGTGATATAGAACTTCAGCGCAGAAAAAAAGGCAATTATCACAGAGAATGCACAGGACTGCATGGGTCCTTAACATGTCACAGAATGTCAGCCCTTGTGCTATGAAACTCAAGAAAATGATTGGTGTGCAGTGCACAAGCAATTACATCTGTGTAAAATGACTGCACTCACTTTGGAGGGAGGAGGGGGAGTTAACAGGGAGATTTCAGTTTCAAACTCCAAGATGTTTTTCCCCCCTTCTCCCCCAATACTCCCCGCTCTTTACCCAATTTTCCAGCTGAGCTGACTGAGGCATGAGGAGGTGAAGAAGCTTGAGCAAGGTCACCCAGGAAATCAATGAGCAAGGCCTGCTTAGAGCTTAGCCTCCTCGTCACAGCTCTTCTTCTTCCTTTGCTGTGCAGCTGCTGGACTACTCCTTCCACGAAAATTCCCTGTGCTCCAAGTGTTAGCTGCGAGGGAATGACGATAACAACCACAACAAAAAAAGTCACAGATGTGCTCTAAGAACAATTAAAATTAAAGAACGGCACCTTATCCCCCTAAGAATGGAAGGGTTTAATTAGTGTGATAGAGTAAAACATGTTTCAAGAGGTTAATCTTTTGCCACAGTGCAATCGCTATCAGATGGATCTCAAAAGATTCCTGCTAAAAGATAGCACTTTTGTGTGTATGGTTTTTTTTGTGTTTGTGTGTGTTTGTTTTTTACATCCATGAACTAACATTACTTGTTTAGAAACAGGAGTTTCTTCTGTCATAATTGTTGGCCTGGGATAAGTAATTTAGGATTCACCCCAACGTGCCATATTATTTACTTCATAATATCCCTGGCAATACACTAGTGAATCTGAGTAGTAATTAATCTATAAAAAAAAACAGTGGCTCAACTACCTCTGAGGGGAATAGGTTAATTTTTAAAAAGCTATCAGCAACATTATGCTAAAAAATCTCCACCCCGAAACAGTATACCCACAAAAGTCCTCATAAGCACTTTCATATATATTTTTTACATACCACAGACCTTGAAATAATGTGTAAAAATAACAGGGTATGTAGATTAGTAATGTTTGGCATTCTGTTATGACTCCTAGAATGTATAATACAGGAATTTTACTATAAATGTGTGTTTCATGCCCATGCACAACAATACTAGCAACAAAATACCAGAAATTAAACTGAACTCTGGCTAAAGAGTTGTTAAGGCTGCAATCCTATAGCAGTTACCTGGGAGTGAACCCAACTGAACTCACTTCTGAGTAGACCTGTACAGGATTGCACTGCAAATAAAAATTTGGGTGGAATGCTGAAACTGTGGAATTATCTGACTAGGTAAAATAAACATGTGAAGTTGTTGTTGCCACCAAATTTTGTTTTTTTGGGGGGGGGGGCTTCGGTTGCCCTCTTAGGATTGCTTCAGATGTCAGGAGCAGCCATCTAGAGAGCTTCCAAATTATTTATTGATTATTGCATTTTGATTATTATTACATTTACGCCATGTCCTGACACTGAAGTGAGAGTCAAAAGTGCCATGATGTATGCTATGCAGTTGTTTTTACAACAGTCCTGACAAGGTCTGAACTCTTGACCTTGCACCACTATGCCATAGCTGCCAAGTTTTCCCTTTTCTCGCGAGGAAGCCTATTCAGCATAAGGGGAAATCCCTGTAAAAAAGGGATAACTTGGCAGCTATGCACTATGCACTGCTTTTGACTCACAATCTCCATTTCTCTAAACCTTCCTTGCACAACTACTTCTTTGCTGCCAATGATGTACTGCTTTTCCTGTTCCTAGCCCCTGTGTGAGGCTTTGCCTCAATACTGCTTTCTTCTATCTTCCCAGAAAGCTTTTCCTGTTCATACTTTAATCTTTTTCTTTCATTACAAAAGATGGATTGCAAACAATCTGCCATCTTTGTTCCCTGAAAAGTTGGAGTGTTTGTGAACATTCCACACTATTACACCACCAGCTTAGCCAATAGACAGCAGGGGCTTCACCACTGCAAACTGTATGCAATACTGTATATATTATAAATGGGGAAATTAGCATTGTCTTGGTGTAGAAATGGAACTGTGGAACTCATAATTTTAATCATATTTGGTTGCATCATTAAGGACTAGATAGGTTCCAAATTATCTATTTACAGCTTTGTGAATGCATGCTTCTGTTGTTTATTGCAAGCATCAAATAATCAATTCTGAATCCTAGGAAAATAAACACAAGGAAACTGATTTTCTTTTGCTCCATATTCATGGTGTCAGGGGGAAAAACATTCTGTGCCTACATTTTGCCATTATTCTTTCTTTTAGAGTTTTGATAGCTCAAAACAAACACACATTAGTAATTGTTGGCAACCTTCAGCAATAAGGAAGCTACAGCTCATCAGTTCTAATCTAGAGATCAAAGCAATTCGGTGGCAACATAAAACAGTTCTGTTGCAGAATTGACAGGATATTCCTTTAAAAACATAACATCAAACACAAATATGTGAGAAAAGTGATTTTATATTTAAAGATGCAGCAGTGGTGGGTAGGAAAGGAGATGATGCCAGTAATTTTTACAGTTGGAAAAATACTTTATGTACCCATTTTTACTGGTAATAATAATTCACACTGATCCAGCAGTCACGCTACATGCAATATAGTCATCCTGCAGACATGAAACATATTTTCCCTGTACCCAAGCTCAGTCAAGATCCCAAGGATGGGGCAAAAGAGGCTTCCATGTCATGCATAGGTAAAGGGACCCCTGACCGTTAAGTCCAGTTGCGGATGACTCTAGGGTTGTGGTGCTCATCTCGCTTTACTGGCCGAGGGAGCCGCTGTTTGTCTGCAGACAGCTTCCAGGTCATGTGGCCAGTATGACTAAGCCGCTTCTGGCAAACCAGAGCAGCACACAGAAACGCTGTTTACCTTCCCGCCGGAGCAGTACCTATTTATCTACTTGCACTTTGATGTGCTTTCAGACTGCTAGGTTGGCAGGAGCTGGGACCGAACAACAGAAGCTCACCCCGTCTCGGGGATTCAAACCGCCGACCTTCTGATCAGCAAGCCCTAGGCTCAGTGGTTTAGACCACAGCGCCACCTGTGTCCCTATTTTATGCATCATTACTATTTCAGTCAAATGAAGACACTGGCATGGATGGTGCAGCAGATGCACACTAAGCTCACTCATGAGCAAGGCCATAAATGTCACCAAGTAGAAGATAATGCAAATCATGCAGTATAATTCTAGCACCTAGAGTCAGGACGAACAAGTGTGATCCTTCTTATCTTTGGGTGGAGATATGCACCTACTAAAATCTGATGGCAGCCTGCTGGGGGAAATGGTGGGCAGTAGGAGCTCCCCTGTTGGTGCTGATCTTAGACTAGCAGGTTAAACCGTAACCTTGACAGTCTGCTTGAATGAACCATTAGGTCCAGTCGTGACCGACTCTGGGGTTGCGCGCTCATCTCGCATTATTGGCCGAGGGAGCTGGCGTACAGCTTCCAGGTCATGTGGCCAGCATGACAAAGCTGCTTCTGGTGAACCAGAGCAGCACATGGAAACGCCGTTTACCTTCCCGCTGTAGCGGTTCCTATTTATCTACTTGCATTTTGACGTGCTTTCGAACTGCTAGGTTGGCAGGAGCTGGGACCAAGCAACGGGAGCTCACCCCGTCACAGGGATTCGAACCGCCGACCTTCTGGTCAGCAAGCCCTAGGCTCAGTGGTTTAACCACAGCGCCACCTGGGTCCCACAGTGCTTGAGAAGGAACTAATTCTAGTTATGGATCATTATATCCATAAAGGAACTAGCTGCATTTCAAATTCACCCCTTTACAAAATGAATCAGTTCAGTTCAAGTTCATCCAAATTAACTTTTTAGTTCATAAAAAGTTTATCCTTGCATATTTTTTTTTCTGGCATTCTGAATGTTATACAGTAGTTGCTGTACTGAAGAGCAATGCAGCGCTTAGTGCATATGCAAAGCTCTACACTGAACAAGTTTAAACTATGAAATAAGGTTTGCAAGTATGCAAACCTACCTGGAAGTAAGCTGCTTCACTGAACATGGTGGGTCAACATGGATCCACCAATCAGTTTATTCTGGTTTCGGGAAACAGGGTCCTGAAAATGCAATGTGTTAAAAACAGTTTTATTTTATATATGGCCAGCAAGCTCCTATAATTTTCAAAGCGTTCTTTTGCCTTTCTCCCCCTACTTATATGTTCACATTTTTATCAAAACCATTAGTACAATAAGCTTCATTCTGCTCCTCTCAACATATTCATTTTCCTTCTCATTAGCTATGGACCCAATTTTTCTTCAGTCAACCATAATACTTTCAAAAAAAAAAAAGATTCTGGACTTTTTTATTGCTGTCCATTGATGTTTTATTAATTTTCTCTGTAGAATACTGGCATTATGGAACAATTAAGAGTAATATCAGCTTTCTATAGCCTGGAGCATTTTGGAAAGTCTCTTGCTGTTTTACAGGACTAGAATGAGAACAAGTCTATAAAAAGAACATTATCTTAAATATCATATGGGTTTCTGGCTTTTTTTATTTTTCAGAAGAAGTCTTTTTGTCGGTGTCAAATATGGCAACAACTAACACCAGATACAAACCATTGAAGCCAGTTTATGTGCACTTAAATCAGATATCTGAATGTAGGATGCATTTATGTTAATGTCAAACCATTTTGACAACTGGGTTCTGGGTTCATGTTGTCAGCTGGTAGCTTCATGTTCACTTGCAGCCAATCTACACAGCCGGGATGGGAAATCTGTTTCTCCAGATGTTGGGGCTCCATCTTCCATTAGCCCAAGCCAGCATGATCGGTGGTCAGGCATAAGGACAGTTGTAGCCCAACAACATCTGTTGGGTCCTCATTCATAATGTGATTATCACCTCAACTTCCCTAGCTGGTAAGAAGTGTCAGGGGCTGTTTCAGTTTCTGATAGGAGGTCACTGAGTGATTGTGGTATTTTGAAATATTTGAGTACGCAAATACATGGCTCGATTATAGCTGGTGGCAGGCCAAAAGACAGTCCTATATGAGATCTCCAGAGAATGATATTCCTGCTACCCTTGATACTGCTTCCTGACAGAGGCCTGTGCTTCTGCCCTGCCACAGCCCTTATTTTCCCCTTGCTTGCCCTTCCCTCTGGCTGGAATGATGGTGGTTAAGGGAGAGTTATCATATCCAACTATTTTTTAACCTTCATAGGCCATTACCTGTAATTTTGCTAACAGGAGATGTGCCTTACAATTTTGCCACAGATCATCAAAGATTATCTGGCCCCATTGTCCCCCTTCCATCCAAACCCAAACCTTATTGGAATAATTCGCTCAGCTGATTGGTAAAAGCTGCTTCATTGACAAGAAGAAACTTGCAGTTCCTCTGTGGTACAATAATATCAATGCGGCATTAGAGAGTTATTACGGTATTAGTGTGTCTGTATGCATGCATACATGTATGATCAGAAATGCAAATAAATAATTTCAAGAACCTGTCCTCACAGACATGTAAGCATGAAATCCAGAGCAAGGCAAAATGTATTTTAAGGTTTATAATGTGAGAAGAAATGTGTGAATAGCACAGTATTTAGTGTCAAACTCTCACCCTTGTGCTGTTAGATGAAAACTATAAGCTATGAATAAACATAAGGCGTAGTCTTGAACACCGTAATTCATTTTATAGCTGCTTTCCCACAATGTGTGGTACTAGAAGGCATCCTTAGGCTGCAGTCTTATGCTCACTTACCTAGGAGTAAATCTTATTGAACTCAATGGAGATGATTTTTCCCCCAGTAGCCATACAAGTGATTGTGCTATAAATTGGGGAAAGGTGTGGGTTTGTTTGTTTTTTAAGCCATGATCTTCAGCAAATTAATCTGCTATTTTACTTTTAAAATAATATTTTGCACCTTCTCAGAAGCGGTTAGCTTGAAATGCAGTTCCTTCACAAGGAAAGACAAGCTAACGTAATGCAACGGGGTGTGTGTGTTGGGCCAAAGGGTGCAACTCCCACAGCATTTATATATTGCATATCACAGCAGCTTTCTCCCTTCATATTTTGGAATTTTAAAAGACGGGCGAAAAGGGAACTCCTATCAAAAGAAGAGACACTGAAGACATTCATAAACATCTAGACAGAGAATTGCATTTTCAACAAAAGAACCTCAATAGTTAAGGCTACATTGGGGACACTGCTATGACCATCTTATTTTCTCATTATGCTGTCAGAGTTGGAATTCATGTCAGGTTTTGAAGCCATTGAAACAAAGGGTACTTTCATAAACATCCATTTCATAAACTACAGCATATCTAATTCTTTTCAGTTCCGAATGCAGAGTTGAACATAGAGCGTGTGGTCTAGAGAGAATTTGCCTGGAAAACATAAAACAATCTACTAGGTAAGTTGGGAAGCTGTTGACATAGGAAATGGAAATGGAAATATGCTAGTAGTCTCCTATATCTATAGTTTTATACTCTACTTTGCCTGATGCTTGGTGATTGGAGCAGTATATCTTGATGTTAGTATCCCATTTCAGAAATATTCTGACATTATCTACCTGGCAGTTTGAAAAATAGTATAAAACTCCCAATGTATTTGAGTACGTGTTTCAAAACAGCAATTGCAATATCCATTTCCACTGATGCAAGAGGTATGTTCATGCCCACTTCAAGTAGCTGCATTCCTCAGACAGCAGTATGTGCTTGATTTGAAGGAGGGGTACTCTTAAAGCCTAACTTTTAAAAAACAACCATCACCACAACAACCAGAATTGACTAGATTTATTTCCAATGATTCTTGGTAATGCAGAAGAGATAACAAATCTTGCCAAGCATAATTGCTGTCTCCTCTCTGACCCAAAAAGTGTGCACATTAACTCCAATAGGATTTATACATTAAAAGTGCCAGTGCAGATTTATTATTTCAGGAAAACATACCAAATTGCACTTTGCAAACCACTCTCTGTTTACAGTCGTAATGGAGCAAACATTTCAACCAAAACATCTGTCTGACACCACAATGGGCAACTACAAATCTTAATTCCCCACTCTGCCTTCCCATTATCCAGCAGTTTGAGGTGGGGGGGGGGGAATACCTGTTTCTGTGATGTCACAAAGCACCTTGTTTTCCAATTCTTGGAGCCAGTCTTAAAAATGATGTGGCGCAACATAACACAACAAGGAGGGGAAATCTGCCTGCCTATTCTGGGGCAGCAGAGGGCAAGGCACATCCTTTAAAACAGCCTTCACCCAAACTAGCATGCCAATGGGAATTGGCGAATGCTGCTTTATTGGCGTTTTTCTTTTTCTTTTCGTTATTTTAAGGAGTCTTATAAGGGAATGCGGCACTGTTGTGAGAACATGTAGCCCACAAGTGGAGAATTTCAGGCCCAGGGTCTGAATGTGGTCTTGCAGGCCCCTCTATCTGGCCCTCAGGACTCTATTCAGAGTATACCCCCTCTCCCTACGTCAGGCTCCTCACCAGTCTGTTCCATGCCCTTGTCAAGTGCTTTGAACTGTGGTAATGCCTCCTGCTTACTTGCCTGCATGGATCTCTGACTTGGGTCTAGGTAGAATGCACCCTATTATACAAAGGTTTGAGTCGCATCTGTTTCCCCACCTTACCCACATTTTTTTTGGCTGTCCTCCACCCCTGCTTTGTTACCCTGTCCACCACTGACATGCAGCTCTAAGGAGGCTGCCCAGAACGTAGCCCTCACGCTGAAAAAGGTTCCCCACCCATTAAAAAAGTATAAATATCACCTGAGGGTTATCATGGATAAGCACACTTGTCCTCCACCTGCAAAGCCTTTCAAAATGAAAACAACTCCAAAAGCCTAACAGGCATGAGAGTTTAAGTCAACAGGAAGGAATGTGCATTGATTGTCACCATTGACAGAAACCCTGACAGCTGAACAACTATGCATGTGGTACCATTAAACATACACACACACACACACACACACACACACACACACACACACACACTACCAGATCTGACAAGTTGAGTGCAAAATGCCACAAGACTGATTATTAAGCAGCTTGTATGTTTGAAAACTGGCCACTTTAAGCTCCCATTGTTATGGGCCAAGAAGCAGATTGTGATTCCATCTGCCTTCCAAACAGTGCAACAGAGTACAGTAGACCTTTGCGTCGACTGCCAGTGTTTGGCAACTCTCTGTTTTTTGTTGTTGTTGTTTTTCCTTTCTTTCTTGTCCTTTTCTTTTCGGTTTGGCAGCCTTCTGCCAATCTATACTCTGTGGGCCCATGTGAGCCTATTTCCTCTGTTTTCCTTTGATTCACTTGCTTTAAGCACAGGAGAAGGGAGTGACCACTGCAACTTTGCCTTTCCGGCCCTGTTGTTTTTGGAAAACATTCAAGCCTTTTAAATATATTGGCTTGGTGAGCTTTGCCATGATAAAGCTAGAGAACCTCTGATCTAACAGCACTGCAATCACATGGGAAAATAGGAGTATGAACCATTGTTCCTTCACCTTACTATTATAGCTATAGCGGAAGTGATGTGCAGTCTTATGGGATGTTATTAGGTTTCTGTCCAGAAAATCATGAACTGAAGCCATGTTCATGTGGATGATACCCCTTTTACATGCCTTCTATGCTGCCAGGATGTTTTAAGATACATACACAAGTACAAATGGAAGGATAGTATGTGTGAATTTCAGGCAGAATGCATATACAGGGTGAGTCCTTAAAAAGAGGCCCCTTGGATACAGAGTACACATGTTCCACGGTGCCTCTCTTAAAAGACTCACATTTTGGGACCATTTCTGGATACTTGTGCTACTTATAGCTTGGATTACCATGATTAGCAAAGCATGGTTGATTTACCATGATTAGCAAAGCATTTGCCAGTGCATTAGGTTGGTAATGCATACAAGGTCAGTAAGATGATACCAAGATTGTTCCAATAAAAAGTCATTAGCTGACCCTCTTTATGTCTTCTGCTCTCCGAGCTCAATAGAGTACCTGTTCTTTCTATCAAACTCATATCATGCATGACAGAGGAAATTCAGAGATGTGGTTGATCTGGACAACTTCTTTGGTGGTCTAAATTTTAAACCACCTGTTGGCAGAGAAGTGATTTATAAATTTAAAAACAAAATAAAGACTATTTCTTTCTTTTTAAAAAAATAATCAAACTTCTTCCTTCTCTTCTTTGCCTGGCCATTCTATATACGTACTTTTACCAAAGTGACCACAAAGGCTGTGTAGCCTATATATAATGCAAGTGTCACAAACGAGATCCTTTCAGAAACAGGAAATAAAAGTGTTCAGTTTAAACTTTGGAATCAACTCCAATGAGATTTAATTTTAAAAAAAATCTATGTATCAAAAATCTCCCACCTTTAATATGAAACTCTTTGTTAAACAGTTAGTATTAAATACCGACCTGGAATCTGCTGGCAACAGTCCCAGCCTTTGTTCTCATAAGGAAGTAAGCTTAGCGCTGTTGGGAATATTATGCCAAATGTGCTCCTGAACTTGGGGGAAATGACTGTTTTGTATTTTGAGCTGTATTATGCTAAG
Organism: Zootoca vivipara; assembly: GCF_963506605.1. Lineage (NCBI taxonomy): Eukaryota > Metazoa > Chordata > Lepidosauria > Squamata > Lacertidae > Zootoca > Zootoca vivipara. The sequence goes on from NC_083280.1 coordinate 59,448,028, forward strand.
TGAATTCTAAATCCTAGTGTTAATAATAAATAACCAGTGGCAGTTGCTATCTTAAAACACACAAATGTGGAATGCAATTGAACCTAACCTGTACAAAAAGCCCAGTGTAAATTCTAGGCTAACCTAAATTTCACTTACCGGTATCTTCCTGCTAAATGGTTCCTCCCCAACAAAACACTGCAAGGCTGCTCTTTTACCTCCACCACCCTACAGCAATGTCATGTTTGTTTTCTTGCTGAACAGCACACATCTTAATGGCGCAAAGAGGCTTTATCAAGCCTTACTCCCTCTATTTTATGTAATCCAACAATTGGCTCAGGAAGGATGGCCAACCTATCAGTATGAGAACATCACCCTGAAAATGTATTTGTGCACAACCCAAAACTGCAATCCTATCCATCCTTACCTGGGAGTCAGTGTGACTTGCTCTTGAGTAAACATATTTTGGACTGGCCTATTAGTCATTTGAGAGAAGTGTGATTAAGTTCAGCAGATAACTACCAAGAGCTCTCTGGTGGTGAGAGAGAGGGAACCTTGACTTACAAAAACTTCTGAAAGTCAATCCTAATAGTGGCTTCTTGATTCATGTATTTGTGTCAAAGTAGGTATACTGTATATTTAAAACTTAGAATCATACGTGGTCTTTCTTTATAGACTAAGGAACCAGATGTATAAATGGTCTGATCAGGGGGTTTCCCATATATATTTTTAACTTTGTGTTCTAATAATTTCTTGCAACAAGAGATCTGAAGTTAAACAAGGAAAGCATTAAATGGACAAATCTACAATGCAATACCAGCAGTATTTAATGGCATTAAAGGAAAACTGGATTCTTAGCTGTCTTATCAGCTCTGTCTACTACATCATATTTTAGTGAACTTGTATAGCAGTAGACAGTGCTACAGCAACTAGATTATTTTAATACTGATCCACTCCAAGACTTTCCAGATTCAATCAACACGATCCACCGAGGAAGCCTACCTGTTCAGCTGATATACACATTTACATAGGGATACACATTGTGGTGTGTATTTGGTCCCCATTCAACCTGATAGCTTTATGTGATGTGCATCTCCACTGGCCGGATGTGAGAGAGGACAGGGCTTCTGTGCCTTCAATAGCTGTGTAGAAGATAGAATATCAGCGGGTGTAGTTTACATCACAAGTGCTTCTACATAGCCATTCCCTGTGACACATGGCTATTAAAGGTGTAAAAGCCCAGCGTTCTTTTGAATCTCTCCATCCTACTCCATCTAGACCCACGAGGCCAACATATTATGCACACAGTGCATACTTATGCATGCCTACTCAGATGTAAGCCGCATTGCATTCAGTAGAACTGATTCAAAGATAAAAATGGATCTAAAACTGGATCAGGGCCAGTGTCAGTTTTCCTTACAGAATAATGTCTGTGTGCAATTATAATTTGAGAATGCGCTCTTGGTGTGACAGAGAGGACTGGTAGAGAAATATTGAAAACAAAACTTGCAGGACTCAATAAAATGAGTTCTTTCTGCTGTGCATGAAGCAAAGATATGCTGTGAGTCTATGGTTTCTTGATGAAATACTTTGTAAATCCTGCAAAAGAAAAGGAAAGAAAAACCAGCTAGAGCAAGCCAATTTCACATAGTGGGGCCTTTGCCAGAAACATGCTATGAGGGCCTCAAGTGTTAGCTTTCTACAGCTTCCATTACCCAGGCAAAACAAACAAAGATATATTGATTGTTTCTGTGTGGGTACCATTTATTTATTTGTTTGTTGGGTTTTTTTGCAGAAAATTTCAAAAGGAAATGAAAAATGGCCTGATTAGTCTCCCACTCAGTGTAAATCAAGGGTAATGTCACTAGTTTAATCAATACAAACAGTAAAATGTAAAGAACAACATAACCTATAAACTAAAACTGGAATAAAGACCAGAATTATTTATTTTACCAGGAGAAAGATGGGGAAGAAAAAACGCACACCCCTGAATGCCTATGAAGAATTAGAATGCAATGTTGGAATTCTTACTGGTGACAGGAACAAAAATAGTGGAATTTATCAGAGTTACATAATCTATATTTTCCACCAGAAAAAAAGCTGTATTTTACCAAACTAATAACTATTTGGTCCTTAGGCTGAAATCTCTCGCCCACATATACATCCTAGAGAGTAAGCCCCATTGAACAAAGTGGAACTTGCTTTCCAGAAAAGATGAATAGGGTTGTACTATAAGTTTACCAAGGTTGGAATCCAAAGAGCCAGAAAGTGATGCTCTGTGCTCCATGAATGAAAGATGGGGTACAAATGTAAGAAATTTGATGGGGGTGCAAATTGGGCTGTACCCAGACTTTGGAACTCCCAAGAGAGACTACCCTGGCACCCTCCTTATTGTCCTTCTGACCGCAGGTGAATATTGTTTTATTCTGACAGGTTTTAAGAACTGACTGTTTTTATGGAAATGGGTTTTTTATAGTGTTGTGCTGTTTTTAATATCTGCATTTTAATAATTTGTTTTTAAATTGTTTTGATTCTGTTAAACTTTAAGAACTTTTAAACTATGTTAAACTGTGTTTTACCCATGTTTTAAATTTTTGTAAACCACCTTGACTCTCAGCTGTGCGGAAAATGTGAGATATAAATAAACAAATACGTAAATAAGTAAATAAATAAGAACTATTGACATTCCCTTTTTATATCCCTGTATTGCTAAAGAGCAAGATTTGACATCTGAGTAGACATGTTGAGGACCATGCTGCACACATATATAAAAAGAGGATGCAAGTGATCTGCTTTGTTCCAAAATATTAAATAAGTCTTTCTAAATATTTGTGCGCATATGGTACCAATAATTTCCTTGAAGTTATTCTGAAATGTGCTACGTTTCCCATATCTATCACATAATGGATAGCGCTCTTCAATATTCAGTGATGCAAATTATTTGCTAAATTTCAAAAACAATTGTTACAAACTATTCTCTGCTTTTAATCATTGATTTTAATCATTGATTTACCAACTCAGTGTTTTTTAATGAAGCCACGATTAACATGGACTTTTACATTCAGCGAAAGCAAAAAAGCGCGCCTGTCATTATTCTGAATTGCATCAAAAACCATGTCATCCATAGTGAGTGCTGAATTAATCATTTGGCTAAATTATAGAGCCTGGATGAAGCTCACAACTGCATGGGCCATGTAGCTCAATCCTAGCCATCCTTACATGCAAGGTAGATCACTACTATTATTCTATGCATTGTATGGGCTGAAACTCAAGAGGTAGTGGCTTCCAAAAGGCCTCCCATGAGGTTACTGCTGAGGGCAGAGCCCTGACTGACTCCCGCTACAAAAACTGAGGCTGTTGAACCGACTTTGGGGCTGAAAGGTTCACCTGCTAGATTTCTGCCTGGAACCCCTGGAATCTTGCATCTTGGTGAATGGGGTGTCTCTGGGGTGGAGTGCAACACTATCGTTTAGCTCAGATCACTCAAATGAAGACTTCTTGTGTGCAAAGGAAGAAATGCAGGCCCACGCCACAAAGAAAACTGTGCCCTGCCTAGGACACAGCTCAGTAAAGTTTTCAATTCCAGCTCTGATTCCTGGAATATGGAGTGCTTTCCCCTCATCCTGGAGCAACTGCAGTTGGTCCCTGTTTCCAACACGGTTTACTTAAGCATATTCAGAGTTAGGCTGTATACATATTACTGTTTACTCCAGCTCCAATATGCTCCCACTATTGGTGCTTGAAGCCAAGTACAAAATGATGTTAGCCACAATCCATCTGTAGCCCATAGCTTCTTGAGAAATACTCCTGTTTATGATGTGCTTTTCCCCAAACCATCTGATTTCAAAACTGCAGTTAGGCTGAGGTGTGTGTACATTTCAGACAGCTGTTGTGCATGCACAGATGTTAGCACACGCACAGAGGATACATTTAGTGAACTAGACTTCGACACTAAAACAAATTGGGTCACCCACTCAACATGATATAGTGTATGCAACTTTAGGCATACCAAAGCCCATTGAGTCTTGAAAACTCTGCTTCAAAAAGCCATGTCCATCTTCTGGAATGTACATGTGGCTGACACCCTCATCTTTTCATTTCTGCTACGCAAAGGTAATTGGTAAACATTATGGCTTGCCAGTACCTAGTTGCAATATATTTTTTAGTATTTCTAGAACTGCCCATGTACTTTTTATTTTATAGAAGAAAGGCTAGTAGCAAACAGCCCTTCATTACAAGATTGTACAGTACTATCAATTAGGGTTACCCCCTTTAAAAAACAAAAAGCCCTTGCTCTCTTACCTTTCAACAGCTGATATACAAAACCTGAACTGATGGAAGTGTTCTGCTCACTTATTTTCATGCCAGAAAGAACATCAGAACCTGTATTTCACAACATAGAAAGCAATTAAAGGTACAGGTGTCCAGTAAACTGGTGTTGATAATAATGCTTAACGTTTGTACAGGGTTTCATATGAAAAATCTCTTGATAAACTTCATTGTTCTCTTTTTTTCACAAAGTCAATTTTCAAAGCAACAGGAAGGAAATATGTCCCTTTTGGCACCCAGATCATGGACCCTCTAGAGACCACAGTCTAAGAACCCCTGCCCCATATGGCTGATTATGAAGGACCTCCCCCAACTGGATTTCACATCCAGACGCGTAGCAAAGGAGGGACGAAGGGAGCGGGCCACCCCTAGCTCTACCACTCTGGGGGGACAGCGCCCCCGGCCCCTGGCCTGCCCCTCGCCTCCTCTGCTCGAGCAGGAAGAAGCACGGTGCCCTACGGAGCGGGTTGCTGGGCCAATCCAAACGGACTGTGCATGTGCGGACATGCGCAGTCCGTCCTGGCTCATCCTGGCGTTTGTCATGCATCATGATGTCACGATGCATGTGTCAGGACACATGCGCGCTGCGGAGTGTCGCCCCGCCCCCCGGGGGGGGCAGCCCCGGGCAGCCAAGTGGCACTGTTCGCCACTGTTCACATCACATACCAAAACAGAACCAAAATAGCATAATGCCTCTGAGAATAAACAGTCTACCTCCCCGCAAGTCAGAGTGGTACCTACCCAAACTTATTGGGAAAGATGCTTTTGGAAAAGTGCAGCCTCTTGGTCTCATACAAATAGTGGTGAGGCAAGAACTCAGGCTATCGTAATAATGTATCCCTGTTGATGATTCAAATGATACAATAGTTTCAAATAGTCTCTTCTGTGGTTGAATTTATTTATAGACATTTATACGTCAGATGAAGTGTTTATACCAGGAAAGGGCCCTGTTTCGGAGATTCTTCATCAGCTGGAATAAGTTAAATATACCTTCATTAGAGACCCTCTAAGAACATTGAATACAGAGCATAAACAAGCATATCTGTGTCACTGTTTTAAGTTATCTTAAGCATGCCAGACATAAGATGTGACTTAAGCATGTCAGACATGGTCAGACATAAGATATGATAAACTGGAAACTTATTCTAGCACACACCCACACCCAAACTACAGCTAAAAAGAGAAGAGGAATGAGATATGTTTAAGTCTCTGCGTTGGGAGCAGTAGGTATGTGGAGCATGCTGGGAATTGTAGTTTACACTATCGGAGATAAACTGCTCGGCTTTCACCGCCTCAACTACAACTCCCGCAAGGCAAACCACCTTTGCACAACACATTTGCCTCCTTCCGTTCAGAGGAGGAAAACCCGGCCGTTCTACTTCGTCTCTTTCAGGTTAACCAAAGTGTGTGTGTGTAGCAGAAGCTCAGCTCGGGAGTTCCAGCTCTCTGTGCATGCAACTCAGAAATAAAGCCGTTTCCAGCGGGGGTTATGTTTTCGGTTTAAGGAGCTGCAGTAGCAGCAACAGCTGTAACGAGGCGGAATGTTTACTCTCCGAGAAGCAATGCAAACTGTTGCAAACTGCAGTGGCCTCGTCCCTTCCCAAGGCGGCTGCCAAACGACAGGCGGGGTGGGGGGCGATGCATGCTTACTCGGAAGCAAGTCGCGCCGGGTTCAATGGGGTCTCCCGCCCGCCCAGCCAGCTGAATACAGAGGATTGCAGTGTCTCTTAACATTTGCAGTGTCGCTTTACGGAAGGCTACGTCTTCTGCCTCCACTCATTTGACACTCATTGGTCGGCCGACGGCTTAGTCCGGCGGGCGTGCTAAAAAGAGAGAGAGGGAGAGAGGGGGGGGATCGTCGGAAAGCATCCACCCCACCTTCCCTGAGCAGTGAGCGTCTGGGCGCAGGCGCGGGCCAGTGGCCTCTTCAGCTGTTAAAACCCAGAGAACAGGTCCGGGCTTCTCCCACCCCCCACCCCAGTTTTGTCTAATCTCTTATTGCCCCGCCTCCCACTTTCGCTCGTCTCTGCCCACAAGTGCCTTAAGAGCCTTCTTCCCTGCGCCGGTTGGGTTTGTGTGCTTGCAGGTGAGCCCCTTCGTATCCCTGTTTGTTGAGCTGGTAAAACAGTGAACCTGACGGGATGAGGGAACGTGTGAACAAGTGAGCGGGAAAAGAAACGCAGCGCTGATTTGACCTCACCTGATTTATATCGCTATCGTTGCCTCTCTGGTGCTTTAAAGCAAAAACAAACCACAACTCGTGTGCACGGCGTGCGTGTGGCCCGGATTCCTTTGCCAAGCGCCAAGGTGTCTCCCCCCCCCCCCCAAAAAAAACTATTGTATCCGGCGTTCAGAGATAAGAGGGGGAAATGGCCTATATTTGGGCGCAGTCAGCTTGCGTAATTTGCAAGACTTTTAAAAGGAATAACCATGATGAGTTTGGCGCTTTGCTTTTCCTCGCTGGAAATTGCTGAAGTCTCCCGGGCTCGAGGGGGTGGCGTGCAACCGAGGAGAAAGTGCGGCGAAGGAGAAAGTCCAACCCCAAAGGTTTTTTTTTTTTTCCTCTCTCTCTCTCTCTCTCCTCTCGGCTCGCCACAAATTTCCACTCCGTTCAAAGAGGAACTCTCTCTCCTTTCTAAGCGAGTGTTTTGGTTTCAGTTCAATTCCACCCAAGGCCCTCACCCTTCTCCTTTCCCACGCGCTTCCGTTGGTTTTTTCGGTTTGTTTGTTTTCCCTTCTTAGCTCCGCTGTACTCGGCGGTTTTGTAACATGCTGTGCGTTTCTCTGGTGGAGGGAGGGTAATGTCAAGCTGCAGCGTCCCGAAGAGGGAATTCTCAAAAGGAGAGCTGTACTTAAAGAGCGGCTCTGAAAGTTGACTTCCTAATAAAAAGCGCCCAGCAGGGTTGCTTAGAAAACAAACGAGCCTTTTAAATATATATATATGTATAAACACACACACACACACGGCTCTTTCCCTCAGCCTGGTGAATATTCTGGAGGGGTAATCATGCCCTCTCTTCTATTGAAATCAGTTGCTCCCTCGTGTCCGAAATCTCCAAGTGCCTCTGTGACACAGGTGCTTTCTGTGAGATAGTTATGCCATAAAACATGGTCAATCCCACCTCTGCATACGAGCCATTTTAATCGCAGTAGCCTTCATTTTTGTATTTGTGCTCAACAGCTCCACTTCGAAATATTTATATTCTCTGGATTCTCGAGCTGCGGCATAGCTGTCAAGTTCTCCCTTTTTAAAGGGGAAATTCCCTTATGCTGAATAAGCTTCCTCGCGAGAAAAGGGAAAACTTGACAGCTATGAGCTGTGGTCTGTAAGCATTCAATGGATCCATGACGTGTCTGTGAAAATACCACTGAAAAGTGCACATCTAGCACAGCACATTGAAATTGCTACAACAGGTAGACATATTATTTATGTGGTCTGCCAAGACTCTCTGCAGTTTTCATGTGGTCCGTGTAAGGGAGGGGGGGGATTGTGAATAATTACTCTGGAGCAGGGTGCTCCAACTTTTTATATCAAGTGGGCTGCAAGAGTACTTTGATGTGGAACCCACTAGCCTTGTCATGCCTGCAAGGGGGTGGGGAGCAAGGCCGAAATTTGATCCCCTCTGGGCCTCATGCTTCCCAAAGTGAGGCACTAGACTTTGGGAAGGAGGTATGAGGCTCTGGTAGGATCATAGAGTCCTCCCACCTCCTCCCCAAAGCTGGGAAAACACACACTAGGCTTTGGGAAAGAGGAGAGAAGACTCTGGGACCCTGTCAGAGCCCTCAGGCCAAATCGCTTACCTGGCTTTGGGAAGGCAGCGAGAGGACTGAGGGGACAACAAATGTGCTGAGGGCCTCACATTGGATACTCTGCTCTAGAGAGTTGTACAACCCTCTTTGCATAGCTGCCAAGTTTTCCCTTTTCTCGCGAGGAAGCCTATTCAGCATAAGGGAAAATCCCTTTAAAAAAGGGATAACTTGGCAGCTATGCCCTCTTTGTGTTAATTAAAACTTATATAGGATGGCCTTTGTGTCCCCAGCAGTTCAGAATCTAGGTATTAAGAGAAAAGAATAGAAGTTTGATGTGAGAACAGCTCCTACTGTATTTTGCTATGTTTGAATAGGAAATAGGCTAAGTAGGTTCTCTGAAACAAAGTTAGTCTTACTTTACTCTTCCAAAACTAAATATATTTATATTAAAGACTCTTCTCAGGTCTGCATTTCATTGAAAACCAAGCTACATTTATCCCAAATAGTTTAAAAGTGATGGCAATGTAAATGTTGGTACCATTGTCTAGGTTACCTTAAGACAGGGGTCCCCAAACTAAGGCCCGGTTCTAAATCCAGTCCGTGGGCGGTCTGGGAATCAGCATGTTTTTACATGAGTAGAATGTGTTCTTTTATTTAAAATGCATCTCTGGGTTATTTGTGGGGCATAGGAATTCATTCTTCTTCTTTTTTCCAAATATAGTTCGGCCCCCCACAAGGTCTGAGGGACAGTGGACCGGCCCCCTGCTGGAAAAGTTTGCTGACCCCTGCCTTAAGAGGTAATCAGCTGGTGGACAAATTGACATTTGGAGGTGGGGATTGAAATGTTTTGGGAGCAATGCCAGATTTTTAGTAACTGATCATCTAGGGAGCTCAAAAACACTTGATTGTTAAATGCCAGTACTGTATTGCAGTTTCAAGTGCTCAGGTAACCAGGTATGGGGTGGCATTCAGCTAAGTTTTATTCCGAGTAGACCCATTGCAATGAATGGACCTAGCTTAGTCATGTTCATTAATATCAATGGGTTTTCGCTGAATAAAGTGTAGTTGAACACCACCACATTTTTCCACCCCTGTAACCCATGTTTATTCATTGTCTTTATCTAGTTAGCCAAAAGCTTTGCAGACTTTGATGGTGTGCTAATAGGTCACAATGATTCCCTCTTTTGAAATAAATACATATTTTAAAGATTTCGGAGTAGCTTATGAATCCAGGTAGGTGTGCTTGCAAGCCAGCGTCAGCAACTTTTATCTGCAGCCTGATCCATGACAAGTTAATTACACCACTTATGCAGCAACTGCACAGATGCTCTATAGGAAGCTATAGTAGTTATACTGTAACTTGTGTTACCCTGGCTACTTTATCTCCTGATAACTCTGTAATTAACTTGTCACCACTGTTTAATGCTTAACGTATGTAGAGAATCAGTTAATGGCATCACTAAAGTGATAGTAGCCTGAAGGAGAAGCACATGCCCACTGGGAAGGCTATCAGGGATTGCTTAAACACAAAACACCCGGGCCTGACCTGGAAAGGCATTAAGAAGCTCATTTGTTAGGGCGTTTGGGTAGAATGTTAAAGAGTGTTCCTGATAAACATACAGCTAGTGTTCAACAGCCCTCTTAAAACTGCAAATTTTGGAATTGCATTAATTTCCAGTAGCAAAAAAAGCAGCAATATAATAGGTGTATTTTCAGCCTAAATGAAGTTTGAGAGAAAGAGGGGTTTTGTTAACATTACCGCATATGTAATCATACAGTTAAGAATGTTGCCCTGTCTGAACAATACATACCGGTAACTACTTCTTGCACTACCCTAGAGACCACTAACGTAAAAGATGACACCCTACTGCACATGTTAAAAACTTTAGGTTATACGACGGTGGCTTCTCTCAATCAGATCAGAGATGAATCATAGTCTCATGGGAACAAAATACTGTTCCTTTCTGCACCATTCTCAAGAATAGTGAGCCTTTGTGGGCACAATGCAGCTCTTTTATAGTGAGTTCCAGTTTCTTGCTGGAAAGAAAGTGCTGCCTGTTATTAGTGATAAATTTGCATGTTTTGAAGAAACTTACAGAATGAACAAAAATCCTAGATGTGTGATAGCTTAAATTCTAAACTTTATGTTTATGAACGCATCATGTACTTTTAAAGATTTCCCGTGTTAGAATAATTTCCTGTTTGCAACACTTGTGTAGTCAGCAAAGTATCCAATGCTGTCTGTATTGCCCATTCCCAGAAGTCGAAGGGTGAAACTGAATGCACGTTCTACCAATAGCATAACTCGTAAAAGCAAGCACTTGTTAAATCTATTTGTTTTTATTATAGACATCGATCTGCCAGTCGCAATAATGCATTTATGGACATTTTTCTGCAAGCACAGCGCTGGTGGCAGTTTTTACTGACAAATTGAGTCATATGGACAGTAGTTCAAAATAAGCTTACTTTATTGACAGATTGTGCAGTTCTCTAGTTTACAGAGTCTTCTTAAGATATTTGGATTGGCAAAAAAGAGAGAGAATATAGCAGAAATATAAGACAACTGGTCTAATTTTTGAAGGGGGAACTTGTAAAATGGGTGTAGCAGATAGCCATATTTCTCAGCAATTTTAATTGTAGGTAATTTTAGATTATGAAAGTGCAATGGTCCACATGAACAAAGTTAGCTGGTAGACAATGGAGCCCAAAGCATATTGCATCTCACTTTGTGCAGACATTTAGGATGAACCTAGGAAGTTTAGGAAGTCTGAAAAGGTCTATCCAAAGCTCAAAGTATCAAGGATAACAACCACTGGTTGTCTGTCCTACATGAGTTTGCCATTTTGTTCTCTGTTCACTTGGTTTGGAAGAATGCTATTGGTGCTTTGGTAGTTTGTTTCAGTTTTCACCACTCTGAATAATTTGGGGTCATTAATGAACTTGTCCAGTTCCGTGGTTATCCCTGACTCAACAAAATTTATGACGTTAATAGTCCCAGCGTCATCCTTACTGGGCGCCACTGCTTGCTTGCTGCCCTCCATTATGAAAACTGTTCATTGCATGTACAAACTTCCTTCAACCAATACTTATTAGTAAATAGCATACTAATGCTGCCTTGTAAATGATGGTGCTGATGAATCGGTTGCCATTATAATGATATTTAAATTGTGTTACTGTGATTTAGATCAGTCAGTGTAAAATGCAAGCAATGAAATAATTATCTTCAGTATGGAGACCATTCAGATGCAGGGTACTGCTTCGGCATTTATTTACAGTGCTCTTCAGGACTTTGGTGTTCTTGAATGACTTTTCCACTGCTCAGTAAAGTGTCAAAGAAGACCCCCTGAAGAAAACAAGTCCGAGTGATAGTATATTGAGCACAAAGCTTAGAACAGAGCATTACATTTGCAGACATCAAATAGGTAGTATAGCTACTTATAAGAGGAAGCCATTGCCCAGATTTCTTTTAACCAGTGAAGTGCCACAAATTCACACTTCCTTGAACTTGTTCGTGATAATTATTTATTGAATTGAATTTATATCCTTCCCTTCTGAGCAAACGCAGGGAGGCAAACAAAAACATAGCAAAAAAGTTTTTGTTTTTGTTTTTAAAAGAAACAAAAAAGCCATTCAAAAACAGTTGAAACATTCTAAAAGCAATTAAACATTAAGGGAGCATATCTGAGAACTTGGCTTTAGAGAGACCAACAAAATGCCATTTGACGGTACAACTTCTTGGCCAACTTTACTATCTTTGAAGGGAATGTTCACAAAGTCATGCACAAACAATGCATGTGAAAATAATGCTGTTATTGATAGGAACTGTTTATCCTGTGAAGCAAATAATATTTGGAAAGATGAATACTCAAAGTTGGGTGGGTATCTCACCATAAAGATTCTACTGTGCACACTTATGACTAGTTCCGTTGACTTACCTGCTTCTTCTGGGCTATGTGAGAGTGTCTCCTGGGTGTAAATAGCATCCTGAACAGCAAAATAAGTGAAATATTTTGGCTTTATCTGGCACTAAGCTCCTGAAGTATAAAAAGAATGGTTAGAAACAGAGCGGGGTTCTATAGGACCAGCACTTCGTAGATTGCACCCAGTGGGTTTAAGATGGGGCAAGTGCAAATGTATTTATTGTCTTGTATGGTTTATAGTTACTGCCTAAGCTGTTGCTTTCTGAAATTGGAGCTAGGTGGTAGAAATGCGCTTGAATTGGAGGGGTAAGAAGATTGCTGCTATAATTATTGCAAATAAAAGTCATCTGTTAGTGGGTATGCTTTGTTTTATATGGTGCCATTAATATTTAAAATGTGGATTTGAATTCTTTTCAGTTATCTCCATTTAGTGGTTGTTGATAATTCCATAGTGAGAATCTCTAAGAATATGATTAACCCTCAGGGTCATCTTATAATGTATTTATTAATGATTGATTCTGTTTATCCTTGAAATCAATATAAAAAGGAAAATTGCTTGGCATATATTTGGGCTTGATTTCTTACGTTTGGTAAACATGACCGCTAGTATTGGCTTTACATATTAAAACACGTTTGAGGGATCTAAAAGTGTGCAGCTTAGTTTTTAAATAATTATGGCGATACGTGGTGGTTCTTACATGACATATGTTAATATGGCCAATAGTGTTAACATCTCCTGCCACTAATAGTTAGGGTGGGGATGTATAGTAATTGATCTTCCTGGGAGTGCTGTAATGTAAAAACAATTCAGGCTGTTTGAAGTATATTTTACAAGTGTGCATTGGGCCTTTGGGATGTTACATTGAAAAACCCAATTGTACAGTTACCATGGGAACCCAATTAGAATAGATTGCTTGGGTTTTTTAGTCTTTTCATCTTGACCAAAAAATCTAATGTACTTTAAGTGTTTTCATATGGAATTTTATGCATAGTCTGGATTGATGTAATAATAGCTTTTATTTGAATGCTAAATTGAGACTGTATCCACTGTGTATCAGGGTTTCCCTTCACCACCACAGAAAGATAATATTTTGGCATATGCATACACATTTAAACTCTGTTAGCTACTGTATGTTTCTTTTTAATTGTAGTCGGATTTAGTGATTTTTTAACACTGCTTCAATAATCCTGAAAAACAAGACTGTTCGTCCATGACTCTTCTCCTGTTGGTAGAATTTGTTGACGGCTTTCAGATATTTAAAGGCACTCACAATGAAGAGGAAGGTGTGCTCACCCTATCCACAGGGGAGAGGAATGGAAGCAATGGGAATAAATGACTGGGAAGTAGATTTAAATCAAACATCGGCAAGAACAGTAGTTTAGTAGCAGAATGAGCAGTTTAAGGGAGCTGTGGGAGCTCCTTTCTGGAGGTTTTCAGGAAAAGAGCATATAAGTCTGACTATTGATTCCATTGTATTTTGAAATCTGAAATCCAGAACAGTGGCTATCAGCTGAAAGCAGGAAGCAAAAGGTAGAAACAATACATCTACAGATAGCTTTTTTCTACAACCTACATTTGTGGAAATCTGTGAGGCTGTATGTTTGTGTAAAAAAGGGCCGTTTTATAAAAACGCTTTCTGAATACTGTAATTCTTTTAGAGAATAGAGGTAGATTCTTATTTCAGCCATATTTACTGCTTTCCCTCATGCTGGGATCTCTCTTAGTGGCAAGCTAAGACACTTCTAATGTCCAGCTGTGAAAGCAGAGCTGTAGCTTGCTTTGGAACAGACTCCCAACATCATTCCTTGATCTACCAAGCAGAGAATGCACTTGGCCTCAATCGGTTTGCCAAATAACAACACAGCTCTTGGAGCTGTGTCTAGCTGTGTGAATTGTTAAAGCATCCATGACATTTCAAGCCAGCTAAATGGCTAAGGAAAAATTATGACTCCTTACTGAGTGCCATCAGTTTTATCAAACCGAGATTTATTTCTGTTATTTTCAGAACATGCTTGAACATCTATGTGGAGATTGATATAAGACCGAATGTTCAGGAAATTCTAAACCCTGTATGTACAGGCCAGACAAGCAATGCCGGTTATGCAGTGTAAAAATGCCCCTGTTCTGGATCCCAGCTATGCCTTCTTCCAAGGTACGCCATTGCATTCCCCGCCCTACTCCCATATAATTTTTTTTCTCCTCAACATTCAGCGCTGCTGAGAATCCTTAATCCTCAGGGGCCTATTTTGGGAGTTCCACTACAAACATTGGAATTCAAATTGGGAAGCATAGTGGTTCACTGGTTCATCTCAAGATAAGTTTTCAAATAGAAGCACTGCGAAACTTGGGTTGTCTGTGGGTTCCCAGAGAATCCCCACCTTGTGGGGCCAGTGTGGTGTAGTGGTTAAGAGCTGTGTTCACGTCCCCGCTCCTCCACATGCAGCAGCTGGATGACCTTGGGCTAGTCACACTTCTCTCAAGTCTCTCAGCCTCACTCACCTCACAGAGTGTTTGTTGTGGGGGAGGAAAGGAAAAGGAGATTGTTAGCCACTTTGAGACTCCTTAGGGTAGTCATAAAGCGGGATATCAAATCCAAACTCTTCTTCTTCTTCTTGTACTCTTATGCTTTTTACATCTATGTGAAGCTGCTGAAAGGAGTCACTTGGAGCTTTCAGGCATGGTGTCACCTATATGTGGATGACAAACCAGCTCCGTTTGTTCATATCATCTAAATCCAGTGAGGCTGTCCAGCTGCCACACCTGTGCCAGGAGATGATAATGGGCTGGATAGACCCCGAAGGTGGATCCTGACAAGTTAGAGGCATTGATTTGTGGTAGTGGTTCTTGTGTTTACAATTGAGGAGATGACCCGTTCTAAATGAAGCTGAAGGTGCAGATTCATAATATGAGCATACACCTGGATTCAACTCTGTTGCCAGAGACTGAGGTTTTGAGGAATAGTGGCTGGTGTTCTGGGATGGGACTGTCATCCCAACCCCAACATCGCTGCAGCTCACCTGGACTGGGCACGGCAGCCCCGATGTCAGGGCTGTGTGGGTGACTGGAGGAAACACTGGATTCACTCCACTGCTACATCCAGATAGCCCTGCTTCTCACGGCTACCCTGTCCCACCCAATCCATGCCCAGGTAATCTGCAGTGATGTCTGTATCAAGAGGGCAGCCCATTCCCACCATACCGGCTGCTACTGAAGAAAAGAAAGTACTTATTTGTATAGCACATAGTTGAACTAAGGAATTCGCTACTGCGAGACGTGGTAATGGCCACCGACCTGGATGCCTCTAAAAGGGCTGTAGATAAATGGCTGTAGGACAGGCATCCCCAAACTGCGGCCCTCCAGATGTTTTGGCCTACAACTCCCATGATCCCTAGCTAACAGGACCAGTGGTCAGGGAAGATGGGAATTGTAGTCCAAAACATCTGGAGGGCCGAAGTTTGGGGATGCCTGCTGTAGGATAAGGCTATCAATTGTACTCTCTTTAGTATTAGCATCAGTATGTCTGTGAATACCAGGTGCTGGGAATCTGAAGTGGTTAAAGTGTGGTGGTGCTTATGTCCTGCTTGCAGCCTTCCAATAGGCTTCTGCTTGACCACTGAAAAAGAGATGCTGGACTAAGTAGGTCTCTCCTTACGTTCCTGTAATAATACTGTACAGCATTTTATTGGAGAGGGAAGGGGTGCAGATCTGCATTTTCTCACTTATGACAGTGTGCCAAGTGTGGGGACATCATAGAAGTAAGTGTAATACTTAAAAGTGCCCAGCAGTCTGGGCAGGTTCATCTTTCTTGAGGCATTTGAACTGCTTTATCTGCTGCGGTTCCAAAGTATATTTTCCATAAATCAGAAGGAATGTTTATTTCTTACCTGCTTGCTTCCCTGTGTTCATCTATAAGCACCTGCTGCCTCCACAGCACATACTTTCCCTGTGGAAAAGTGGGAAAGCAAGTGGATCTTGGTGGAATTCAAAACCATATTTTCCCTTTGATTAGTCAGCAGGAAAGATGAAAGGGGAAAAACAACAACCTTTCTTTGAGTCCATCTCATCACTTGAGATCTAGCACTTGACCCCTGCTATTCCCACTTCTTATCAACCTGCCTTTAAGTGCTGTGATGGAGTGCAGGGAATTTCACATTTGTCTGCTAAGGGAAGCTGAATCTCTTCCTAGGGGGGGGGGGTGAGGTCATTAAGAGTTATTTGCTAAATAAAAGTTTACGACCTTTGTTCCAGTCATGAAACAAAATGTAAAGGGTTCATTAAACTGCAATATAAACCATTTCTAGATTTGGGTCAGATTCATATTTAAGGGTAAGTGGGCTGCAAGTGGTCACCATGCTATCCGAAAGATATCCAGGAAAGAACTACACTAACTGTTTGAGCCATGCTGAACCAGGTATGCCTGTCACTCACCTCATTGCTACCCTGGTATCTGAGCCAGACTGGTTGCATCACCCAGCAGTTTGGCTTTCCAATGAGTGGATTCTCACCCGGTGTGCTACCATACCCTATGAGTTGTAACCAATTATGTTGTGGATTTAATAGTGCCACCTCATCCTACATATAGTTCTTGCTCCTGGAAACGATCTTTGTTCCATGCTGTCTGAACAACCCCTTCTCTTTTGGCAGTGTGCGGTGGAAGGCAAGAATAAAAAGGGATGATCGTGTACTCAGGAAAAAAAAACCTGCCTATCAGTTTCTTATTTTGTAGAGTCAATAATCGCACCTCTTAATGTGGGGGCGAAAAGGCATTTTGGCCCCATCCAAATAGTTAGATTTCAACATTCTGACCTGTTGTTGACAAAGATAGATGGTGTGTACGTCGGGCCTGGACTTGTAACTTAGCTATTATATTAAAATACAGTTAATTATAACGGCCAGGTGTAAGGCAGACATACAAATGTTTTTGGAAGTACATGAAATAATATTGAAAAATATCTAGAGCCGTAGTTGAATATGATTTGCAGTTTTTAGCTACATAAATTGAAATACCTTGGAATAAAAGGAGACCAAATATAGCAAATTCAGTCTAGAAAATATTTTTTGTTTTTACAAAATGTGCCTAATTGAACAATATCCAGCACAAGGCGCAATCAGTTTTGAAAGTGGTTTCTCTCTCCCTCCCCTCCCCCTTCATCTTTGAAATCTAGGTCTTGGCAGGTTGTACTACCTGTACTAAATTGGGTTAGCATGATTGAAAGGGGATGTAATTTCTATTCAGGCTGCTCAAAGCTCTTTATTTTTAACACACATTTAACCAAAACACTTGGGAGAAGTCCACTTCTTGTTAAGGATTCAACATCCCCACCCCTCTAATTAAGATCTGAGAATACTCCCAGTACATGTATCTGACTTAGCAAAGGAAGACCTCCAGCAAACAAAATGAAGCTAAGCTTTGCAATCTTAATATTTGGGCAACCTCGTCTGAATGTGCTTTTGCATTTTATATTGATAAAATTACAAGCTGGAAGTGCACAATCCACAACCATACAAGGGGTGGTTTTTATGCACATGTTAGTGTCTTTAGACAAGTCCTTAGGCACATGTGTTCATGTTGACACATTTTGGCTTTCATCGGCTTTGATATGCTCACTTTTAAGGCCATGGTCCTGGGCCTACTTACTCTGAAATAAGTTCTACTTAAATAAATGGGACGAATCCTGTGTGGTAACTTCCTGCAGTGTGTATATAAACACTTGGTTAAGCTAGTCACCTGTCTCGTGCTGTAAGGTGTTGAAGAAAGCCTTACTGCTCTTCCACTCCTTAGCTGAAATCTGGGATAGCAGAGGAGAGGTAAAATATTGTCCATCAACAGAGAAGGGGCAATTCAGATGACCACCTAGGTTGTTATATGCACAGTATGGCAAGTTAACCATTTGTAAATGATTGCCTGTATTATCCCTTCATGGAGAGTAAACATCACTAAAGTTGGATTATAAGAACAACATTACTCCAAACCACAATAAAGTAGAAGAGTGAATTAAAAATATATATGTACTATGAACTAGACTCTAAATCTCCTTATTTGCAAATCATTTAAAATAGTTCTGGTGAAACTTGCTTCCTTGTAAATGTTTTTATGTCTTTATTTGCTTGCAGCTGAAAGCAGTCTTGCAAACTAAATCGTTAATAGCCGTGGTAATTTATAGGAATATCTTGTGCTTGTTTTTCTTCTCTCTCTCTCTCTCTCTCTCTCTCTCTCTCTCTCTCTCTCTCTCTCTCTCTCTAATCTCAGAATGCCTTTTGTGCGCATCTTGTTTAATCTAAGGAAGGAAACAATATGTATATGGAAAAAACATGGAGTGTTTAGTAGCTACAGTACAGTATATTTTAAGCATTATTTTTACAGGCTTTCGGATGTGTCTTAAGCCTTGCTGTTATCCTGTAGATCCCTATTTTACAGGACAAGTGATGAGAGAAGTCCTCATAATCTCATTCTGTTGATTATGACTCATTGCAGATGATAGATGACCTGCTGAACTGCAAAATTCCTGTTTGCTTGCAACTAATGAAATTTCCCATCCACTGTTTGGTACTGCATCCTCTAAAATTCTGAGTCCTCTCTCTCTCTTTCTCTGTGATCTCGTATCTAAGAGGAGAAATAAAGGGGGGGGTGTTGTATATCTTTTAGTTGCTTATGAAATGTATGCTTTTGTATTTTTTTCTTAATGCATTTCAATTTTCCTTTCTCTTAGGCCGTGCTGCTTCATATACTTTAACATGGCATCAAAACTTCATCAAAAAGTAAGTTGCTATGGGCAGAAAATAGTGCATTTAGGTCCACACACAAAGTAATAATGTTGGAGAAGAATTCACATAACGTAGTTGGCATCTTTCCCCAGTGTCCAGCAGTCAGTGTTAAGAATCCGGTTGACAAGATTGATGCTGCATTGTAAATCTCAGTAGCTCTGTCATGGTTGGTAACAGGCAGCAGTGGACCTTTCCGCATCACATATCTATCTTCCACAGAGCATAACCTAATTGAAGATTGCTGTATTTTTAGGGTTAACTGGGCTGTTTTCTGCTCTTCTGTGGCTAGATGAATCTTTATTTTTCTTTCCAAAAACAACAACAAAAACACCACCTTACAACAAACCCTTAAACTTCAGATTCAAATTCATATTTTGAGTCAAGGCATTTAACGTAAAACCAGTTATTTTCTTCAATACAGTAAATCTAAACTCCGTAGAAAATTGTATTGTATAAAACATCAAGCCAAAATTGTCTAGCTGATATCTCGTCTGAGATGCAGCATCCTCTGTATAGATCGTACTTAAACTTGTACATCTAAGGGGCTTTTATGGTAACCTTCATTTCGTTTTGGATAGGTGTGCTCTTTCACTGTTTCTATACATGCGAACCATGCAGTACTCAGATGCAGTAGATACAGTCCGATTTTGGCACTGTATTTACTGGGGTAGTTTTTACCGGCTTGGGGAAAACTTAGGACTTGCTGACACCTACGCACACACACGCGCGCGCACACACACACACCCTTACCCTTCCAATCTCCTCCAGGATAAACTGAATAGCCTTTAGTTACAGGCAGCCCCTGTTTTGTGTGGGGGGTGCATTCCAGATCATAGTGTGTGATGGCAGAGTGCACATAAACCTGCCCCATTACGCACACCTGCCCCTTTTTCTGACCACTTCTGGGTTGCCGTGATGCGTGCATGTGCATTAGTTGTGTGTCAACTGGCCACGTGTAAATTGGTTGTGGCCTGTATTACATTAATTTCTTTTCCTTCCCTCTCCTCGTTTGCTTGTACACATTTATCTTTTTACTCTATGATTTGTAATGGTCAACTTTAAATGCTTACATAGGTTGTGGATTTCCCGTTTTATTATTTCCTCCTCCCCATAGAAGCTATAAAATTTTCCTCTTTTCAGTGAGGGGCCTGAGGAAGTGAAATGCCATACTTGAGGCTAAACTGTGGCTACTGTACTTGAAACTGGGTAGCCTGAAGTTCACGTGTTGTGCAAAGCATACAGCAGACATCCCCAAACTTCGGCCCTCCAGATGTTTTGGACTACAATTCCCATCATCCCTGACCACTGGTCCTGTTAGCTAGGGATCATGGGAGTTGTAGGCCAAAACATCTGGAGGGCTGCAGTTTGGGGATGCCTGGCATACAGTTGTTGTTGTTGTTGTTGTTTAGTCGTTTAGTCGTGTCCGACTCTTCGTGACCCCATGGACCATAGCACGCCAGGCACTCCTGTCTTGCACTGCCTCCCGCAGTTTGGTCAAACTCATGTTCGTAGCTTCGAGAACACTGTCCAACCATCTCGTCCTCTGTCGTCCCCTTCTCCTAGTGCCCTCCATCTTTCCCAACATCAGGGTCTTTTCCAAGGATTCTTCTCTTCTCATGAGGTGGCCAAAGTATTGGAGCCTCAGCTTCACGATCTGTCCTTCCAGGGAGCACTCAGGGCTGATTTCTTTAAGAATGGATAGGTTTGATCTTCTAGCAGTCCATGGGACTCTCAAGAGTCTCCTCCAGCACCATAATTCAAAAGCATCAATTCTTCGACGATCAGCCTTCTTTATGGTCCAGCTCTCACTTCCATACAGTAAGGCTCCCTTAAAATACAACCTGTCCTACATAGATACACATACACTGGTGTCTGTGATAATGATGCACATTTGACTCCTTTGCTGAAGAAGTTAACAAGCAAGAAGTGAGGTAGAGTGCTGGTTGACATCCAAATGACCATTCTGTTAGGAGTGTTTATGTAGAGCAGGGGTCAGCAAACTCTTTGCACCACTGGGCACATTTCAAATTTTGTAATTGCACCACTAGTCCTATTGGAAAAATATGTGTGTCAGTTTCATTGTGTTTTCTATTTTCTCCTTGAAAGTTGAGACCAGTTGAGCAGGGAGACCAAGGAATCCTTCAGTCAGTCTTCAGTTCTTGCCCCCACACTTGGTGCTTTCATTAGGTATTTCGTTTTAATGGTGGTAGGTCTATTGTGTTGCTCTCAATGCTTGGATACTATTTATCTTTTAAGCTAAGGAAGTGCAGTTAAGGTGGAAGCTTCCACCATGTATAACGGGCATTGGCAAAAATGGTGGTGTCTGCTCCTCTTCAGCTGTCTCTGTCCTTGTTCTAATTCTGCGAGGAATGGATAACTTCTAACACCATGAATGCCATGTAAACACGGAGCATGTTTTTCCTGCTTTTTGTGAAATTTGAACAAACTCTCATGGTGTGTGATGTGCCTTATATTTCTTTCAGTGTACGATCTGACAAGTATTTTGAATAGAATTTAGTTGGGATGCTGGTTACATATTGTAGGACTATTTGTTTGAAGATGCAATATGGAAATAGGACTTATTTGTTTACAAGCAAATTCTAGTGGTTCCTATATAGTTTACTTTAAAGAGGAGCATTGTTAATAGTGTTACCCATATTGCTTGGGTTCTGTTTTACTGTTATTCTTTAGTTCTAACTCTTCAGGTGTAGCTATTTTAGTATTATGGAGGATGATGGATGATGCAGGAAAGTTTCTTTTGAAGCACTTCTGATATTGTGCAATGCACTTGGGGGTCAGCTACACTTGACTGATGCATGATTTATCTGATGTCCCTGCCACTTTCTGAGATAAAGCTGCTATTTTATCAAAAATGCCAGCAACTGTGACTTAAAATTTATATGCCTTCTTTTTCAAATAATTGCTCTGATTACTTTCCGGTGTAGCAATAAAATGATAGAGGTAATTGCACACAAATGTGAGATAGCACTGAAATACAATAAAATTAACCTGAATTAGCTTGACTTGTCGATGAAGTATTTATGAAATGTATTTTTGAAATAAGAGAGACCAATATTATAGCTGGAAGGTGAGTTATTGCCTTAATGTAATACAGTTTGAAATTTAAAAAAGAGACTGTTACAGTTGAGGGTGATTGTGCTTTTGAAATTAAGTTGAAGTGATTCTTATAATTGGCAGCAATAATGCATTGCGAAGGTAATATCTTTTATTGTGTTATGCCTAGTTGCATTATCTCTTAGTTTGTCTGACTTGAGCTTCTCGGAGAATATAAGAAACAGCCCTTTGAATTCTTGTGGATTTTGATAACACAGCATCCTGTGAAATATTATGCAATCTTGATTATAAATCTTGCTACTCTGTTTCATGTATGGAAAACATTTTACTGTATTGGCTTTGGTTAAACGTGGAGAAAATCCCACAATTTTATTTTTATTAGGTTTTGGAGCTTCAGGATGCATAGATATAAGAGTGTGCCTAACACATGTCCAAGGCAACCCTACACTTAAATTATGATGGGACTGGACACTGAAGAACAATCTCCAAGGGCACACACAGTCCATTCGGGCAAAAGTTTAACACCACCCAGGAAAGGAAAGGCTCTTTTGCCAAATAACCAGTGAGGCTGACCAAAGATGCATTCTGCCATCAACAGCCTCCAGTGGCTCCATACATAGGGCACAGGTTTGCAGGAACAGGAAATGGGAATTTGAGTCCCACTAGCATGAAGGAGTGAATATGCCTCACTCAACTTCTACATGTGTGCTTAAAAGGGGGCCTGAGACTCGAACCCACATTGCAAGCTCCACAGAGCTGTTCCCTAACCCAGTGTTTCCCAACCTTGTGCCTCCAGATGTTTTTGGCCTACAACTCCCATGATCCCTAGCTAGCAGGACCAGTGGTCAGGAATGATGGGAATTGTAGTCCGAAAACAGCTGGAGGCACAAGGTTGGGAAACACTGCCCTAACCAACTAAGCACAGACCTTGACACATTGGGTGGAATAGCTTACGTTTCACATACTTGATTTCACAGGTGTGAATCTCGGATATAAGCCCACATTAGGATAAGTAAAGAGGCACAGCTGAGGCAGTCGGGACGAATGTTCCATGGACAAATCTGATCTTTTGGCCCACATCTTCCCTGTTTTTCTCTGATAGGGCAATCTTTCCGGGTGGCACCTCTATAGAACTCACTGCCCTTCGGCATCCCTATGCCTCCCTCTTCCCATCCTCCACACTGCCTCATGCACTCTGATGGCAGCACCTATCCTATTTACAGACTTGTATAGTGCATCTGATTGAGCTGAGAGAGGAGGGGTCACTTCCTTGAGCCCATAAATCTCTTTCCCTGACAGCCGGTCCCAGAGTCCCATCCTAAGGCCATTTGAAGCCCAATCCTTATAGACTAGAGAAAAGGGATTGTATCTACGGCTACATGGCAATAGAGGTATATATGGCATAGCCAAACCCGTTATTTGATAGCACCAGAAATCTTGAAAGGGATTGAATGACACATGAGTGTAGGTTGTCACTTGGGCACCCCAGAAGAACTACTATTCCTTGGACTATGGTTCTATAGACCAGTGAAAAATATTGTGAAAACCCTCTTCACATACCTCTCCATCCAGGCAAGCAACAGGCAGTGTCACAGTTTTCGTGAACACACATGCCATGGATTTGTAATATAAACACAATACAGGCAGTGACCATTTTGCATAGGGGTTTTGTTCCTGGTCCCCACACATGGCAGGGAGTGCATGAGCGCAATGTACTCCGTTCTGCCCCCATTCCTCCCTCTTCCGGGGTCCAAAAGGACCTGCATGTTGACGGTTGCGCGTCAATTGGATATGTCTAAAGTGGTTGCTGTCTGATGTATCTGCATGTCAAGAGTTAGGTCAGTGTTTGGGAAAGTTGCATAGATTTATTTGTGTATGTGTGTTAAAGTTGAATATAAGCAATATTTTGTTTATAGTTGATCAGAGGTGCTATTCTTTCTCTTAGTGAATTAGTGATTAGGAAAAACACAGAAAAAGCCTGGTCTCTCTCTAACCGCCCATTGACTGAATATATTGTTTTTCTATATTTAGTGAACTGATGTCATAAAAATGAAATGATACTATTATGTCCCCACATCTGAAATATTGTTAGCTGTGGTGTATTCCCCACCACCACCACCTTGGCAATATATTTTCTTTAGCACAGTCGTGTTTTATTTCAATTAATCATGCGTTCTGCCCTCAAGTGGCAAGTCTGTAGTGAGCATTGAACCATGGAATATGGCTGTCATGCTGGAGTCTACAACAAGCATTTTTTCCTTAAGAGGGGGAATTATTATTGCTTCCATTTTATTTTGACTTGGAGCATGTGTCTGCCTCTGACGTTTAAATGACAAATTTGACAGTTGAGGCACTTTTCTAAAGTTGGCTGTCTTTGCAGCTGCAGTGGCCCTGCATGGGATAAAGAGAGGTCGTCTTGCTATGTCAGAGAGGCATTACTACGGACGTTTTCAGGAGTAACGCCACCCAGAACAAAAGCAACCACGTCACCATTGCAAAACAACTTTGCTTCTCTGAAAGGCATGGGAAGATAACTGCCTACCTCTTTCTTGTTGACCTTTTTTTTAAGCCTGAAAAGGTCACATTCATCCCTGCTGCATGTCACCTTAGGAGCTGGATCTGTCCCATACCATCGCTATTCTCCCCCTCCTTCGAATATCATGAAATTACACGGCACCACGGCTTGGACCAAAAGTGCCCCTTGTGTACCCACTAGCACAAGGTTTAGTTTAGTTTTTGCCAAGTGCTGATTCCATGGGATGTTGTATTGCACTCTTTTATAGAGGCCCTTCATATCTCAGCAGTCACTTTTCCAGGATGTGAAGAGCTCCAGGGGAAACATAGAAAGTTGACCTCTGCTTAATTGAACTGTTTGTTTATCTAGCTCTCTATTGTTTACATGGACAGGAAGTGGCTCTCCAGGATTTTGGATAGGGTTCTTTCTTAGCCCTACATGGAGATTCTGGAGATAGAACCTGAGGCCTTCTACATGAATCGGTGTATTTTAATATTCTGCTGAAAGCCGCCCAGAGTGGCTGGAGAAATCCAGCAGATGGGCAGGGTATAAATAAATTACATGCAAATAGTCATTCTCCTGTACTGTGAATGGATGTGGGAAACCCCCTTGGCTAAGTGAAATTCTCTGTTTTTCTTGGGATCCAAGCCCATATATTTAAGAGTCCTGTTTGTTTCTCCCTTACATCTGGTAGCTTCCTGGCCGCTTCCCATGCTAGACTTTGTAAAACAGCAAAAAGGAATCCTTAAAAAAAAAAAGTTTATTACAAAATATTAAAACAGATAAAACAACCAAAACATTCACATTGACGATAAAAAAAAAGTGATTGAATCGTGCAGCCTTATTACATGTTTTTGAAATAATATATCTATAAATGCCAAACCGATAGGATCAATTACAACAGCAACTTGCAGTGTTAACAGCAACCTTCTTTAAACCTTGGAGAGAGTTAGTGACCTGAAACTTGATATAAATCTGATTATTATTGATTACTTTTTTTAAACTTGGCATTACACAACTTGCTTAGGTTGGGATCTCAAGTATTGCAACTGCATTGTTAGCGTATTGGGGCTTTGTAGGCCAGATGGGTGCTGATTTAACCCAAATAGTGAAAGAGGACTTTATTTAAACAAGGGTTCATGATCTGCATGAGTACATTCTGACCCTCACATTGCTCAGAGTCACCTGACCTGACCTAAGGCAGGTCGCAATACACACCACCGTACAAATTAAATATACTGTAGCTGCTAACATATTTTGGAATGTTAATTGCCTTAAAATATATTAATATATTACTACATTTTTCTAGCTAATCTTTACCCAAATCAGCTTCTTGGCTCAGTACAAGATGGGGCTATGACAGAGTAAATCAATATGGGATGCAATAGAATAGATCAGGCATGTCCAACAGGTAGATCATGGTCTACCGGTAGATCACTGGATGTCTGTGGTAGATCACTGGTAGATCATTGGCTCCCCCCCCCAAAGAACCTGAACAACTGTGGCTCCCCTAAAAAAAGCTTAACATTTTACCTCCTCCCTGAAAAAACTCAACAACTTTGACCCGAACCCCCCAAAAGGCGGTAGATCACTGCCAGTTTTTAACTCTGTGAGTAGATTGCAGTCTCTTGGGAGTTGGCCACCCCTGGAGTAGATAATAGTTGGATTGTTCATAATTTGATCATTGGTATGAAAATGGGGATGATCAGGGTGGGGATATTAAGTTGTATACCATGGATCCAGAGTTCCTGTGAGTTTGCTGCAGGACCTCCAGGACTTGTTGAAAATCTGCTCCACAGAGTTGCGGGACCCTCCAAAACAGCATGGCATGGGACATGGGAAGCAGTAGGGAGAAGAAGGAACTGATGTTCATTGCTTTTCACTCTTCCTTCAATGGGAGCCTCTGCTGGATTGCAGTCCATTTCTTGGGCAGAAGGAGCCCTGTGTTTATTCTGTTTGATTTAAACAAATAGAAATAAACAAAAAAAGAATTGTATTCCCCTCAAACTAGTTTCTAGTTTGGGTTTTATTTTTATTTTCTACCTTTCTTATTCAAATATTCTGACTAATAGTATTGACAAAAATGTCTTACAAGTCATACTGAATGTTTCAGAACTTGCTTTCTTGGACTTTGGAAGAGTTTGGTAAAAATAGGACTGGAAGTGCTGCATTTATGGAAGAAGCATATTCATGTAACAACATTAGAAATGTTGTACATCAGCTGCTCATGTTACTTTCAACTCTGTCTATTGCCAGGATGAACTATTGTAATCCATTATTCTTTTGCTTTGGGCACTAATAAAGGCATCATTCTGTTATATTTCCTCTTGTGTATATATAAAGGTATGGAGATGTCTTTCTTTCTGTGTAAGTATGAGTTGGTGTCTTTGGGGAACTGACATCATTCCAATCACATGTTTTGTCTTCTCTTATGGACTCCCACAAGAAATCTATATTCAGGTATTGCTCCTTAACAGCTGGGAAGGGATCACTAATCTCTCTCTCTCTTTCTCTCATATAACCAAGTATATAGGGATTTAATCTCTTGAGCTGAGTCAACAGATAAAGATTATATTCAGGATATTTCAACTTTAATTAGTTTCTTCTCTTCTTGATATCCCTTAAAATCCATGATGGGATTTCAGTAGGTTGGGCATTGTCTGCTGCTTTGGTTCTCTGGATACTCTCTATGCTACTGAAAGATTTCCTTGATTCTTTGTGGAATCAGAGAAACAGAGTCATAGGTCTAGGTCATTTTGTGAGCCGCAAACCCCTAAGTGAATATCAAGTTAAATGTTTTAATGTCAGGTGTTTTCCAGGATCTGTTGTTTGTATATGAGTAGGTTGTAAGGCTGGTAGTTTAATACTTACTGCTGGCAGCATGCAAGGTATCATGAAGAACAGAGATGTGACATGGCCCAGGGGCTTAAAGTCCAAGTTGTACATGAGGAACAGGATCTGGTAAAGCAATTGAGGACTGGGTAGAATAAATTGGTAGCATTTAGCTACGAAAGGATGAAAAGCAGGAAAGGCTTTATCGGAATAGGCTTTGAAGAAGAATCGGAAACTAGGAAATAACTTGCGATGATGCTGAAGTGTTCGATAACCCATTAATTTTCTTCTGTATATAGTCAAATGGATCCTATTTGCTCCTGCAGGGAAAAATAACAGTGCTACACATAAACACTGTTGTGTTGAACACAAATCTGTCCCCATGCGTGAAACTGGTTGGGTTAGCCTCCACTGCTCATTGTATAATTTGTATTACAGTGGTACCTCGGGTTAAGAACTTAATTCGTTCTGGAGGTCCATTCTTAATCTGAAACTGTTCTTAACCTGAGATACCACGGTGCACAATTTCTGTTCTCATCCTGAAGCAAAGTTCTTAACTTGAGGTACCATTTCTGGGTTAGCAGAGTCTGCAACCTGAAGTGTCTGTAACCCGAGGTACCACTGTATGTTTTCCCATTAGTAGTAAATAAACAACCATCCAGAATTGCTAGACTTTTTCATACTAAAGAAAATGAAATCATTTTTTTTAATGATGATCAAAGTTTGTGAATTTAATCTCATACTACAAAGGCAGCATGAACTGGGCCAACTATCACTGTTAACTAATATATTACATTTCTTTCGAGTAATGTATTGATGTTAGAAGGAAACTGTTTGATGACCAGAGGCAGTGTGTTTCTGAATAGCATTTGCTGGAAACCTTGGGAGGGGAGAGGGCTGCTGTGCTCAGATCCTGCTTGCGAGTTTCTCATAGTCATCTGGTAGGCTACTGTGAGAACAGGATGCTGGACTAGATGAGCCATTGGCCCAAATCTGGCAAGCTCTTCTTACATTTTTATATTCTTAAAACTAATAGTTAGTGAAGGAGGAAAAAAAGTTGAGAGTATAAATATTATTTTGACTTTTAAAGAGCTGAAGGTGAAACCAAAACGTACTCCGTTTAGTTCATGTTTGGGATCATTCACTTTGCCCTCACAAAAAAGTTCCCCTTCCAGGTAGATGACTCACAAAGTCAATTAGTCTAGACTTTGTGCTTTCATTACGATATAATTAATAGTTGGTGCTAAAAGATCTATAGAAGAGGTAACTGGGTAAAGTCATTAGCATAATCTATTTCTTCTGTTTTAATCAGATGTTTTAAAAGTTATTTTGCTCATTAGCAGGTTAGATTGCTTGTATTTTAAAAATAGCTAATTATCAAAGACTTCTTCATCCTGTGATAGTAACTTTTTCTTCGTTTTCAAAAGGCCTTTTGAATTTAAGTATTGGAGCACCTTTCTGTTTCTTTTCAAAAATAAATGTTTGAGGAAGATCATACTAATTTAGACACACAAATCTTGATAGAAAAGCTGGAACACTTGAGGCTAGCTTTAATATATTAAGCCTCTATTTCATTGCTCATGCATGTTTTTTCCTTCTTTTTTAAACTAGCACTAAAACAGATATGTATTCTTTGCAACATACAACTTTGTATGTGATGCCAATAAAAGGTTTGATGATGATGAACTTAGGTTTGACTGAGACTTTGTGGACTCTACATATTCCCCATCCTTTCAAAATAAATTCTGCACTAAGGAGAAAAGCTGGATTCTGCAGCCTGTGCATACTTCATGGGGCAATGAGCTTCATAGCTGCTGAACATGATTCCTTATTCGGTATCTTATTTGGTATCACTTCTGACATGTTACGAGGCATTGCCCCCACACACTCGGGTATAAATTTGCAATAATAAGGAATAGAAAGTTATTTTTTCAAAAAAGGAAGAAAATCATTGTTTCTTTAGAAGTTCATTTCTTCAGCCAATGCTATGTTCTTTGGCTTTCTCAAGCTCATGGGAAACTCTCATGAGCTTGTTAATGACAGTTTGTGTTCATGTTCTGTGTAGTCCTGAAATTTGATATTTTGCCAGTAGACAATGTTTAGATATTGGTGGTTTAAGAAAGATTAAAATGAAACTTCTGCATATTGTTTTGGTGGTTTTTCCTCTCGCTTTTCCAGGCTTATATTAAACCTTAGAATGTTCAAACAAGAGTTATTATTGAGTCCTGGGTGTGTCCTCTTTATATTTAATGGGCTTGGGTCTTTGACACTTCTGCCTTTCTGTCTTCCCATTGCACATAGCACACAGCCCCATCCCCAATTCAGAAGTCCATTGTGTTCTGCTGGCTTTACTTCCAGTAATGTGTGTATAGGATTGCAGCCTAAGATTGAGTTTCAGCCGCAGTTGTAAGTTTAGGATACTTCAGAACGCAATGAGAAAATGCATATGATGTCAGGTGTTTGGCAGGTAAAAATCACCCAAGTGAAAAGGTGGTTTGCAAGCGTAGCTGTATCAGCAGTGGTTGCAAAGCTTTACACATCAGAAAACCATCAGACATGTCAAAATGTCAAAATACTACCTAGTGCAGCAGTGTAATGTCAGGTGATTGACTTATGGATGATTCTGCCCCCCAATCAAGCTTGCGAGCGTGTGGGGGGATAGTGACCCGGGCCACCATCCAGATCTAGTTGCCACTTCTGCTTTTGGGGGAAGGTAGGAAATATGATTTGCTACATTCAAAGCTTTGTGATAATAGAAGTGGAAGAAAGACAATACTTAGTTACAGTACAATTATAAAAACAAAATTGCATATAAGTTTTGCATACACCCGAAAACACATTCTCTTGTTGCACATTTCTTTTTCATGCGTTTACTGAAATAAGAATTGCTACATTGAAATAGAATACAAAACTAGATTAAGAAAATATGGAACTACTAACACTTGTCGAGAATATTTTAAGCGTTACAATTTAGGTTGGTTTTTTGGTCATGATTACAAGGAAGAAGCAATTCCCTGAAGACTTATTGATTCACAATGTTTTGTTCCTTTTATGAAAAAAAATCACCATCTTTTTTGGCAAATAGTTAATATTTCGAGTCAGAGATAAACTTTAGCGACCACTGAGAATTATCATTCATAGCTTTGTTCTGTGATGGAAATAAGCGTGCTGAGAGATTTTGTCCCTGTTGTATAGTTTTCTTTTTAACTAAAGTGTGTGGCGTGTATGTGAATGAAACCTCCGTCACAACCTGACGGAGGCATTGCAGCATCGCTACTGTCAAAAGTGATGTTGCCCTTGAGCAATACTGGCACATCTGGATATATTTTGTCCATAAACTCTGCTTTCGCTGAATTCAAGGCAACACATAGACTGTTTGTTCTAGGAGACTGGGGCCTGATTCTTCCATTTCAAATGTTAACCAAAACACACACTGCAACCCTTATCCATGTGTGCACTGCCTTGTTGATGCCAGCGGAAGGAGCAGCTCTATGTTCTTTCTACTAAATCAGTCACAAAGAAATGAGTCTCTGATATGTGGTAGACCCAAGCTCTTAAAGACTATAGGTTAAAGCAGTGGTTTTTTCCCCTCCCCTACCACCTCCAAGTTAGGTTGTGTAGTGTACACATTGGCATTTTCTCTGACTTCAGAGTGCTTCCATCACTGGTGATTGAAGCTGAGTCCACATAATGCCAACCACAATCCATATCAATCCTGTGGTTTCTTGAGAAATACTCCTGTTTGATGCGCTTTACCTCAAACCATGTTTCATCCAATTTGAAATAATTTTAATAATAATTTTATTACTTATACTCCACCCATCTTGAAAAGGCAAGCCGCAGTTAAGCTGCAGTGTGCACATTAGGGTGATGACTTTTTCTCAAAAATTAGCACAGGAAATAATTAACGACTAAAATGAGGTATATTCCATTGAAATATTTAAAAAAGTTTACGCACAAACTGTTTTTAATTTTTGTGTGTGCCGTTTTACCATTTCATAAAATTGTATTAACAATTCTATATATATTTCGTATCATATTTGGACACAACACCACATTCCACAATGGGGAGTGTTCTTAGCAACATAGGGTATACAAATGTCACACCTGCGCAAGGTAAAAGCCCCTTTTTGGGACCTCAAAACTCAGCCAGCAGACCCTGCCGGGCATGCTGGGAAAAGAACCTACAAGAGAGGTAGCAAAACATCATCCTCTAGCAGCGTCTATACTGTTACTGCAGCTAAAAAAAACAGGATTCCTATTTGCTATGCCCTTCTACAAATATTTTCAATGATAAACTGTGGGCAAACATTAACTTAATTTCTTCCCTCCTACCTAAACCACGTAAAGTGTATCTTAAAATTCCTTAGAAATAAGGAGCCATAGATGCAGAATGTTTTCAACACTCCCTGTGCAACAGCAGAGAAGAGAAAGACCTAAGAGCTGAAACCATTAAATTGAAATTGAACTTTCCTCCCGCTTTTAAGGCCTAGTCAATTATAATAGCATATCATTTTGAAGTATTTACTGTAACAAAGGCTTATAAATGCAAAATTAAATACTGACAGTATTTAATCATATGGAAAGTACGTGCTAGTCCTGGAAATATTGGCTGCATTTAGACTGAATTACTGTAGAAAGAGTAAAAAGGTGGACATTTTATGTGTAAGTTACCAAACCCTGTGAAAGCTTGTGGGCTTTAGGTGCCTAATTTAGGACACAAAATTGCAGCGCTGGTGCTGAAGCCTTGCCTACCACATGAACCTTGGGCTAGTAAATTCATTGCAACATCTTCATTTATGTGTTACCTCTTTTTTGGGGTGTGTAATCTGGAGAACTTTAGCCCTCAAAGGGGCACCATGCCATTGAGCCATACTGTATATGCTTTTTCAAAGTCACAGGAACAAGCCTGGAAAATGGAAAGCTTTTTTTTATAAAAAAAAACAGAACGTTCAGTCGTAAATCATCCTAATATTCTTGCTGATAAACCTTCTGAAATGAACACTTTTTTTGATACTCATTTATTTATTAAAGGCAAAGAAGACTTAATTCTGTTGGCTAACACTGGCACTTCAGTTTTTTTGCGCTTAGCCATAATGAGCTATGATCATAGCACTCTGTTCTGATAAATTCATTTTGGTATCAACTTCAGTAGCAAAGTTATAAGAGTTTTTTTTGCTGGAGAACCAATTTTAGGCTAATCTCTTGTGTACTGTACTTAGTAAAGTTTACACTTATGAGAGACTTTGACACAAAAGGTTTGTAAGTACTGTAATGGAAAATGAGAGCACAGGTAGAGTTATACATTACCTAATCAAAATTCCTTGAATGGTTCATTTATATATACCCAGAATGAAGAGAAAAGGCAGTTTATTTAGATAAGGTTTGTTGTTAAAGGATCTCTTTTCAATAGAAATTAAAAGGAAGTGTTTCAGAATATTGCCAATTTTAAAATAGCTAATTTAGAAATTTAATATAGATTAATATTATGGAAGCAAATTTTTGGCAAAGTTTGCCTCTTCACCTGATGATTTCTCAGGCTTATGATACATCTGTTTGTTTGCAAGAGCACTGTTCTCCCTAGTTGCCACCTCCACCCACCCTGCAGAAATTAGGCTTAATGGCGGGAGCTCCTATTTACATGAGGGGATTGGGGAACTGCAGCAGGTTGCAGTGTGCAGGGCGGGTAGGCCTATGCGTTGGTATATATTATATACCTGATAATACACTCAGTTCTCCAAGTTCCAGTTGATATGCAACACAGTATCTTTGTCATGAAAAGGCAAAGTCTGGAGAAATCCCAAGGTTCGCAGAAGTAAGTTTTTAAATGGAAAAAATCTATACTGAGCATTGTAGCTTATATTTAGGGTTGCCAGACTCAAAAGAGGACAGGACTTCTGTGCCTTTAATTTCCCTGCTCTCTTTTGAGTCTGGAAACCTTAAAGAGAAACCAGCAGACGCTTTGCTTGGAAATTAAACAAAGGGTCTGCTGGTTTCTCTTTAAGGTTTGCAGACTCAAACGATGGCAGGGCAGTTAAAGGCACAGAAGTCCTGTCCTCTATTGAGTCTGGCAACCCTACTTATATTCATAAGGCATAATAATATTGAGATGTTAGCAGATGCTTATTGTACATACACAATTGGTGTAATAGCTATACCATATCCAGTTGAAACAGCAGTTGATAACTAGTGTTTGTAAGCATACATAGTTGTTGTATGAAGTTGTAAAGCTATTTTTTGTTGTACTTCTAAATATTTAAGCCTGTGCCGACTCTGTATTCCTCCCCACTATAAATATAAATTTTGTTGAGAACTAGCCCCAGACTAGTAGGGCTACTGACTACCCAGATCCCAAAAATAAAAGTGCTTCCTGGGTGATGGAGCAGGACACACATAAATAGGCCCCCAGCTGATTGGTAAATGAAGAGCTGCAATGTCTTCCTGGCCTGGAAGTCATCATCATCTGTGTTCTGGATCTGATGTGGAGGGAAGAATGTTTTTGCTGAAGCCACTGCTCTTCATCAAGGCCTGAGCCACTATTGGCATCTGGAAGAAGTTGCTTCTCTTCTAGATAACTAGAATCCACATAGACACAACTCTATGACTTTCAGAATTTGTGCTTAAGTTTGCTCTCCCCTCCTCTGTCCCATTATTTCCCCTCACGTGTCATGTCTTAGATGGTGAGCCTCCTGAGGGCAGGGACTGTCTCAGTGCTGGTTTTTATAAGCTGCTCTTGCAGCCACTTTGGCTAAAGGGTATGAATGCCTTACATAAAAAATATTAAAAAGTAATATAAAAAGCAAGGTTCTAATTGCTTGGCACAATATTTACGTACTTTACAAGACTTTGCAATAGCTAATCAATCCTTGCTTGCTTCGTAAGTAATTTTCTTGCCATGTCCCTTGTTTTACTAGTGTACGTAAAACTGATTCAGAATTTATATACAAGAATTAAGACATCTTGTAGCTGACAAACACGTAACAGAGTGCAGTCATTTCTTACTCCAACAGGTTGCAAATTTGCTAAATGATGGCAGGATTAGCCTAACTTTAGTGTACTACAGAGAGTAAGATTCTGGGATGGCATGACACATTTTAAGCTGATGCTTGCCAAGACATAACAGTTTAAAAACTGACATTTGTGCTCAAACCATACTGCCATAGTCCTTACTGCTTCATGACAAACTGTCACTCGGCAGTACTGTGTCTAGTTGGTAGCTGTAAAATTATCTTGTTTTATGTTGCAGGGGCTTGTATACTGTTGACAGTGCCCAGGAGTAAGACAAGCCTGTGCCTTATGTGTGTGATGGTAGCTGAAAAGTGTCTGTTCTCAAATTCTATAAAAGCAAGGTGCCAGACAAACCCAGGATGTATGCCTTGCCACATTTCTTAGATCGGATAGTGCAGGCACAGTTGTTTTCATGCTGTATGTTAAACTTGCCAGCTACTTACCACCCAAAACAACCCAAACAATAGCTTTTTTCCATTTTGTATATCTGAGAATGTGTTTAACAGCATCCTGCTGGAATCAAGAGGGTTTTATGGTGAAGACTAGCAGTGATTCACTAAGCTGTTAAAATAATATTTTTCAAACATTCTCATTTCTCAGGGAGCACAATTACTAGCTTTTGTTAGGAATGGGGAAATTGGATAGGACAAAAAATTCTAATATGCTGTAGGAACTGGAAGCAACTGTGTTGGTGGGCTGAGGATTGGAAAGTCAAATAAGAGGGGTTCTTATTAATGGCAAGTATCTGAGGGCAGTAATGTAGATGTTAGGCACTTACATGGACCTCACACAGAGCCCTAAGGTAAGTGGAAGGAAGCGAGGCATTCTGGGTGAGTAGGGTGCTGTTTACGAGTCTTGTGGTGGAGTAAGAAAGAGGTTTGTTCACCATAGTCCTCCAGTAACCCATTAATAAAATGAGCTGGGAGCCATGTTTTCCACCCATGCTATTGCCTTATTTAAAATACTTTTAAAAAATGTCTTGTTTACAAGAATAACAGTCTTAAAGATGAACGTGATTACATGTGGATTTTTCTGTGGACTAGGGCCCACGTCATTAGGTGCAGCCCGTCTTGTAATTAAAGTGGACTCTAGTGCACAAAAGCTTTTAAGGTGTGCCATAAGACTCTCTTTGCTGCAACAGACTGATATGGCTATTCCTCTGGAATCTTTCCCACAGCGAATTATAGGAGAGTACATGTGGTGGAAGGAGTAACCCTGAATTGTAGCTGGATGGCTATAATTTTTATTAAAGAGTGCAGACACATCATTTATAGGCAAAGAGCCATCTATGACCACTGCAGTGGCCCTTAAACTGTGGGGGCCAAAACACCTGGAAGGGGAATGCTAGATTCCAGGATGGCGTAGGAGGATCATTGATCTACACTGGATTTGTAGGTGTGACTGCTCTCCTGCTTTGCCCCATTAGCTTTTGTGTACTTTCTTCTGATCGTGTGACTTTTAGGAGCAGACAGATATGTCTTGTTCTATTCCACTTCTTGATTACCAGTGTTGGATTGGGGCCCTAATCCATAGGTACTTGCACTAGGCAACATCTCACTGCATGCAAGAAACAATGCATCTTCTGTTGTGGCACTTGGTGTTGAGTAGAGAAGAAGTTTAGAAGTGGGGCAGACCTCAAAAAAGTTTTAAGAAGACAGGGGGAAATATATTACATACCATAAAATAGTTTAAAATAATTTTTAATGCCCATGGTTTGAAAAGCAATTTGCAGTGGTTTTCATCCTTTTTCCACAACCATCCTATAATGCAGGTCATGGTCTATTGCTCTTACTTTATAGATGAGGAATTGAGACTGA
Organism: Zootoca vivipara; assembly: GCF_963506605.1. Classification (NCBI taxonomy): domain Eukaryota; kingdom Metazoa; phylum Chordata; class Lepidosauria; order Squamata; family Lacertidae; genus Zootoca; species Zootoca vivipara. The sequence goes on from NC_083280.1 coordinate 59,484,019, forward strand.
GCTGAGATTTAAACTTTGCTACCCCAGGTCCAATAGATCTATGCAGCCTCTGTAGTCTCAATGCAACATCACTGGCTCCCGTAATAGGCAAGGCTGGCATTGAAGAGAGTAAAAGTGAATTGTGATGCAGACAGGAATTAATGCCAAGATTTTTTAAATAAGCATGTGAGGCTAGATGGTGATTTATGATGGCCACAGAGCAGGCTTTACTGCTTCTGCTGTTAGCACAGAGAAATCCTCTTCTCCACTGATAAGTTAGTTCAGATCATTATTATTTAAATACCTATTCAGGTTAAAAGGGAGGATGAAACGAAATTCATTTCATTTTTCAATTGATCTGCAAATAGCCATGAAAATCAATTTTCTTTTCTGTGTCCAATTAAAACCAACCATTTCCCTAGCTTCAGGTAAATTCGGTCAAAATTAAGCTTGATCTTAAAGGCAGCATGTGATCAGGATCACCCTTTATGTCAGGCAACAGATCAGTATTTGAATGTAGTTGCCACCAACCCTGGGCATGCCACACTGGCTTTGTAATTTCAGCAGTGTGTGAAGCCAAGAGAAATGCCCTTAAGGGTATGCCACACTTCCATTTAATCATTTCAGCATTCAAAATATTGGCTGTTGTGTAATTGCTGTGAAATCCAGTTATGCAAACTCTAGCTTCTTTCCAAGCTAGAATCTTTACTACTAGAACAGAAGCCAGAATGGTAAGGATTTATTTCCCAGGTTTTCTCTCGACAGTAAATCAGAGAGTTTTGCTAGGAGGAGATGTTGCAGCCAAAAGGGCTGTGCCTCTTCATTTCATCTGGTGGGCACGGGCATGGCGAATTTATTGCAAATTCTGGCTTGGAGCAGATTTCGTTTCGTTACACTAGTAGGCAGTTTGTCCTTTGAAAGTAGGTTATACTCACCTTCATCATTTTTCATCCTGGCAAGCACCTGATGTTTTGTAATACCTTGTTGGCAATCTAATGTGGACCGGTGGATTTGTTAGGATCGTAGAATTGTAGAGTTGGAAGGAACCATGAGCATCATCTAGTGACCCCCTGCAATGCAGAAATCCTTTTGCCTGACCCATGTTTGGAACCCATGAAAGTAAGAGTCTCATGCCTGTTGCTCTGGGATTCTTTAATTCTCACTTAGCCTGATGATTATGCCTTTTCACAATACCGGTATATGGGTATGCCAGTTCTAGGTAGGATCACACCTTAAGAGCTGACTTGCAGCTTGAGAAAATTTCTAACTTGATTTACTTGTTTTATTTAGCTGCTATCTCACCATATGTATTATTTTTAATTAACTATATTATAAGTGATTTTTTTCAGGGGTGGTATTATTAAGTTTAATTACGGAAGGTGATGCCCAGCTAAGTCATACTCAGAACAGACCCTTTGAAATCAATGAACTTAAGTTACTTAGTATGAAGGTCACTCCTATACAGCTGGCATGACTAAGTCCAAATTTCTGTGTCCAATAAAAACCAACCATTTCCCTACCTAGTTGGTCTCTAAGGTGCTACTGGTCAATTTTTTTTTAATTTTTTAAAATTTATTTCTTTTTCCTGTTTGGAATAATGATAAAGTGCCATTTATATGCCCAGTTATGGATACTTGGGGAAATGCTTTATGCATCTTTGGTTGTATTTTTAACAGGCTTTTTCTCAGTGTGAGAAGATGTTTGTGGTGCTGGTCAGCCCTTTAGGAAGAATTGAGATATCTGGATGCAAGCTGGGGGTCCATGAAATCCACCTGGAGGAAAATGTTGTGCTACAAAATGGGTAAGCCTGCGTTCCACTGATTATTTTTTCATATACGCATGTTAAAAGTTTTTTTTTTAAAGCCTTTCCTATACTGTAATTGGAATGAAAAATATTTACTAATTTACTGCTATAGCTTTTCAATGTTCACTTCAATGTTTTTATTTTAAAAGATCTCATCCTTATGGCTTGAAACAATCGACTATTCTAGCTTGATGCTTTGACACTGACTGCAGAACGAGTCCAAGACTTTATTGTTTTTATTCCTTAACATTAAAAAATAGGGTGATAATTGAGAGTCTATAAATCCTACCACCAGAGAATGGATATGGCAAGGCAAGCAGAGCACAAGGTTAGGAAGCGTCCCTGTCCATTTTTCAGTCATGGAAGAAGAGGGGAAGTGGCTTCCCTTCTCATGTATTGGGCTTGGAGAGACTGAGAAAGCAGCCAGAATTTCCATAGCTGGCTAGGCATAGTTCCAATAGGCAAATTCAGTGTTGCACCTCCCAAGGGTTGGGACTCTACCTGATATTGCCCTGAGACATGAAGACCTTGGAAAATATGACTGCATTTGATGTGTCTCTGAAGTCCAAATCAGGGGTGGTATCCTGCTCCTACAGAGGCTGGAGATGATAACAGCAGTGGTTGAAAGTGCAGATTTCTGTCTCCCTTTCTGACAATGCATCAATGCAAAAGCTACGATTGGCCTACCCTGGTGAAAATCTACACAGCAGACGCAGTTCTTTATCCCTATATGTCTTTCTGTGCAAGCACTGTTGTGAGTGGCTAACCAGGCTGTATAGATTCAAGAAATGCTACTAGTGTACATGTGCAATGATTCATTGTGTCCATTCAGAGGATTACAGTGGAATCGGTTAGCCACCTATCAGAACTAGGGTTGCTACAATATCGAACTCTACAATAAACACACAGCTTTTCCTCTCCTTGGAAGTCACAATTGCTTGTCCCTTCCCAGGAACACACCTGGCCCCATCATATTGTGAATTTAAGCCAGGATCTGTCCACGTCTTGGGTCCCTTTTCTGCCCCGACTGGGCTAGCAGGATGACTGGAACACCTTCAGCTTAATTCGGAATTCGGAAACCATGGACCCACAATTAGCCATGGTGAGCACTAACTCCAACTTCAATAAACAATGGATGCGTCAGTAGGTTTTATCCTCATTTTATTTATTTCTTCAAGCTACAGCATATTTACAGATATTTACAGGCTGTGTGAGTGTTACAAGTCCTCATTCAGCCACTCAGTCATCTTGTCTTTCAGCACAGAGGAAAAAAACCACACCCTGACTGCAGACAGAGAACTCAGGGACAGACTCCCTTTAAAGAAAGAGTCACCTCCCCCTTTCTCAATTATCATCAGATCACCCGATTCTCACAGTGGGAGGGGTGAAAATGCTAACACATATTTGTTATCTCTGCCACAAACCTTACTTGGGGGCTTGTAGACTGCTGGTTCTAAACTTGTGATACAGTAATTTATATTATTTTTTTACATAAAGGTAAAGGTAAAGGGACCCCTGACCATTAGGTCCAGTCGTGACCGACTCGGGGGTTGCGCGCTCATCTCGCATTATTGGCCGTGGGAGCCGGCGTACAGCTTCCAGGTCATGTGGCCAGCATGACAAAGCCGCTTCTGGCAAACCAGAGCAGCACATGGAAACGCCGTTTACCTTCCCGCTATAGCGGTTCCTATTTATCTACTTGCATTTTGACGTGCTTTCGAACTGCTAGGTTGGCAGGAGCTGGGACCAAGCAACGGGAGCTCACCCCGTCACAGGGATTCGAACCGCCGACCTTCTGATCAGCAAGCCCTGGGCTCAGTGGTTTAACCCACAGCGCCACCTGGGTCCCTTACAGCGCCACCTGGCTAATAGGAGGATGAAATTGTGATCTGTGTGAGTGTTGGTAGGGTTGCTGTTGGCAATGCTCCTGGACAGAGTTGTGACTGTGTGGGGAGGCAAAAGAAATACCAAAAGGACATTCATGATGGCAAGGAAAGGAAGAAGGGGAAAACAATGACTTTTGGTGATAGGAGAACTGGTAGCAGTGGGCGCTGTGTGTGTACATGTTGCTGGGTATATGTGAGTTTTGCTGTGTTGATTTTGGGCCCAGGAAATGTGGCCACCCAGCACCTGACTTTCTTGCTGTGACTTTCTTCATGGTACATAATTCTGTATTTCTCAGAAGTTGCTAAAGTTTTGTTTTAGTGAAAGTATTGTATACTACCAGAGTTATAACTTCTCCATTAAATAGAATATATCTGATCCAGGCTCTGTATTTCCCCCAGCTTTTGCTTCTAAAGCACAAACAGACAGAGGACCTCAGGAGGTCAGTACATTTTCAGACTTGCTTACAGTACCTTAAAGTAATTCCATTGGTTTTCTGAGCCTCTCAGTTAATAGGAAATTATAAAAGAAAGGGGGGGGGAGGAACCAGCACAGCAACTTGGTCTTGATAGGGATTGCCACACAGTCTAATTCGATTGCACGGGTTTCAGTCAATTTCATTAAATTTGCATAAATTCTCCAGTGTATAAAAGAGTAACTGCAAAGGGGAAATCATTCTTCCCCTGTGTTTGGATATGTATTCATGCCACATAGGAAGGAATACCTATGGTGCCTGATATGACACATACATGCATGGCGTCATGTGTGAAAGGAGGAATGCCTAAGAAGTTGTTAGCCACACAGACGTTTGTGAATGCTTAAAACATTATTAATAGTGGAGAGAAGAGTGCCTCTGATTTGTTCCTCCTGACTCCACTCATCCCAAGTCATTCCTATCTGGTGGAAGACAGGCTCCCCCCCCCCCAGCTCTCTCCCCCTACTCTCAGGTATTACCAGTGCTGGAGCTGCACTGATCAGGGAACTCTTTTTTAAAAAAAAAATGATCAAAGCATGTTTAATTGGTGGATAGATTTATTGAATAACATTGGAGCTCTAACACAGATATCAAAAGTTGATGTAAACCCCACCTCTCCCCAAGTCTCTCTCTCCTCCATTTCCCGCCTGGGCATTCACAACTGTAATTATAAGTAAAAGGGTAAAGGGACCCCTGACCATTAGGTCCAGTCGTGACCAACTCTGGGGTTGCGACGCTCATCTCACGTTATTGGCCGAGGGAGCCAGCGTACAGCTTCCAGGTCATGTGGCCAGCATGACAAAGCCGCTTCTGGCGAACCAGAGCAGCACACGGAAACGCAGTTTACCTTCCTGCTGTAGCGGTACCTATTTATCTACTTGCACTTTGGCGTGCTTTTGAACTGCTAGGTTAGCAGGAGCAGGGACCGAGCAACGGGAACTCACCCCGTCGTGGGGATTCGAACCGCCAAGCTTCTGATCAGCAAGCCCTAGGCTCTGTGGTTTAACCCACAGTGCCACTTGCATCCCTACTTATTCCTAATTGGTGGATAGATTTATTGAATAACATTGGAGCTCTACACAAATATCAAAAGTTGATGTACACCCCCCCTCCCCAAGTCTCTCTCTTCTCCATTTCCCGCCTGAGCATTCACAACTGTAATTATTAGTAATAAGTGACTAAATGCCACACAGAGCTTTTACAAGTACCTATACTACGGTAATGGAATAAATATATACATCCTCCCCTACAGTCGCTTCTGCTCCTCCCCTACAGTCGATTCTGCTAACATTTTCAAAATGCATCCTGTTTTATCTTTCTAATGGCAAAGACCTAAACAATTTAACACTATTCATAAATATCAGGGCTGAAATGTATCGTTTAATCTCTTCCTCTTGTTGATAGGAAACAGTTGTTAAAATATCTAGGATCATTATCTTTGAAAGAACAAAATAATAAAACGGGCCCAGAGTCTCCTTTTCTCTTGTTTTAAAAACTGGCTAGTAAACGTTGTAATAAGAACATTGGGAAAGCACACACACACAAAAAAAACACCATAAAAAAATTAATGGACTCCTGTCAGACAGAATTATAATGAATACAAGTACGGTTATAAATGCTTTGTGCTCAACAGTCACAGAGGTATTTTGCATCATGCTGCATGTTACAACCAGTTTGTATTATAGATATTTTTAACCTGGGTCTTTCAGTTTGGCGTTGGAATCCTCTGGAAGATGGCAATATGATGCATGCCTTTTTGGGGGCACGGCGGGCAGTGTTTCCAAATGCAATGACTCCGAGGGTCATCCGTTGCTACAAGTTACTTCCATTCCCCCGTACTAAGAGTGGCATTTGGTAAATTTATATGGCAAAAAAGTAAGAAAAAATCCATGCCCCCCCAAAAAAAATTTGTTTGAGATTTTGTCCTTTTCAAAATGAGGTTATCTGAATGATGATAAAATAATAAGGGTACGTTAATCACTTCCTTCCTGTATAAATAAGAATAATATATAAGGAACATAAACATCCTCTGTTTTACCTAATTTGGTTTGAAGCTTTCTGATAATGGCTAATAGAATAATAATGTTGTATAATAGAATAATAATGTTAAACTGAAGTCCCTGTGTGAACACATGCCAGTTACTTTAAGGATCAGTTTTATTTTTGTAGCTGCACTCACGGATTTAGATGTCCTTGTCAACCAATTATTTCAATCATTAACAAAATGCAGTAAGATTTTTATGGTGCAACTCTGAAAACCACTGCAAAAATGTTTTCAGGAATTGTTTGCAAATCATTATTACTTCATTTTTATTTTTATTTTATAAATAATGCTTCATTTTATAAACAACCCCTCCATAGTAGTAGCATTGAAGGTTGTGTGCGCCTTTGGCCTGATAAATCACTTTTCATTTCAGCAAGTCAGTAGCAGAGCAGAATCTTCTGTGTGTGTAGTGTGTTTTAATGACCAAGGGATTATAAGTCTTGCGATGCCTGCTCCTGATGGAATCCATGTTATTACTTTTAAATCTTCTTATCCTGTGCCTTCTTCCAGAAAGTCATCTTACCCTCCCTAGCTGGTTGGAGTAGATGAAGCATTTAGAAAGCTCTCACTCCAAGTCTCCTTGTTTGTGACACAAGGGAGTCTTCAGCACTCGTGAATGAACATCAGCTAAACCTTCTAAAAGTGGAGCAAACATTGATTTTGCTCCAAAGATGTCTTTATGCACATAGTGAAAGAGGTGGGAACCATGAGCATGGAGTGTCTCATTTGAGGTGGCTACAGAACTTCAAAATTTGTTCACAAAAATATTCAGGGTTTTTGTTTTGCTTTTACCGGTTGTGGTGTTTCAAAATGTGTAAATTAACTCGTAGAGAACCAGTGAGGTGTGATCCTCATCTTTGACCCACTTTCATCAACACGAATCATGGGACCTGCTCTTTGTTGTTTGTTTGTTTGTCTGTCTGTCTGTCTGTCATCTCATATATACTGATAGTGAACTCTGTTCATAGAATGCCAGTCCTTATGAATTAAAAATGGCAACACCCACATACCAGATGGAAAAGTATTAGCAGGTTTGTAAAACCTTTTAATGAGGGTGAAAGAGGAGAGCGCAAAATATGGTCTGAAGCTCAACATAAAAAAAAAACCTAAGATCATGGCCACTGATCCCATCACCTCCTGGCAAATAGAAGGGGAAGAAATGGAGGAAGTGAGAGATTTTACTTTCTTGGGTTCTATGTTCACTGCAGATGCTGACAGCAGTCACAAAATTAAAAGACACCTGCTTCTTGGGAGAAAAGCAATGACAAACCTAGACAGAATCTTAAAAAGCAGAGACAAAGGTCCATATAGTTAAAGCTATGGTTTTCCCAGTAGTGATGTATGGAAGTGAGAGCTGGACCGTAAAGAAGGCTGATCGCCGAAGAATTGATGCTTTTGAATTATGGTGCTGGAGGAAACTCTTGAGAGTCCCATGGACTGCGAGAAGATCAAACCTATCCATTCTGAAGGAAATCAGCCTTGAGTGCTCACTGGAAGGACAGATTCTGAAGCTGAGGCTCCAATACTTTGGCCACCTAATCAGAAGAGAAGACTCCCTAGAAAAGACCCTGTTGGGAAAGATTGAGGGCACAAGGAGAAGGGGACAACAGAGGACAAGACGGTTGGACTGTGTTCTCGAAGCTACCAACATGAGTCTGACCAAACTGCGGGAGGAAGACAGGAGTGCCTGGCGTGCTCTGGTCCATGGGGTCACGAAGAGTCAGACACAACTAAACAACAACAACAACAACAACAGAAATGAAAAATCAGAAGGACATATAGCAAGCAAAAGCCCAAACCTAAAGGATGGGAAAATAACCCAAACAGCCCAGTGGGGCTGAGGATCCCTATTGCGCATAGGCTGCCTGTTAAGGTAAACAAATTTAAAGCTGAGGAATTGAATAACTGGAAACCTGAATAAGAGCACTCAACACAGCAGCATGTATTCTGCAATTCTCCTTCTGGCTGTGCATTTCACTTTCCCTTCCATTCTCCCTCTGATTTATTTTGATGATGGTGATTATAAAAAAACAACAACACAACAATATCATATCATGAAAGTGTATTGCATATTTTATTATTGTAAGCAGCTTTGTGACCTCCCTGGTGAAGAGCAGTGTGTGTGTATATAGTGCAGTAAGAAAAGTTGTGCATCTGAGATGGCATACTAGTGGAGACCAATAGTCAAATGAAGTGGAACAACCTGGATGATGGCTTGGACTAGGCAAGTTTACAATGAGGATAAGATGGGGGAACTCATGGCAGAATAGTGGCACACAAATGTGGGTTGGTACTAACTTCCCGATATTGCTATACCAACTACTAGTGGCATTTGTATGCAAGGTACGTTGCTACTTGAACTTTCTTTAGTCTTTGTACTATGATGACAAGTTCCTGTTTTTAATCTGGACATCTGTATCTATGATTTCTGACCTATTATAACAATAAATTGAAGCACGGTATGTATTGAATTGCAGGTTGTCCCATGCTTGCTATGAGTTGAAAAAGGGGTGAAAGCCCTGGAAAATGCTGTCTAAGGTTCTGTGGATTATGTAGGCATGGTTGATCTTTTATGTTTACTCGTTCTAGCTTTTTATGCCCTTATGAAGCTTTTTGAGGTATATGTAATAGGTGCTACTGCATACAATATTTTCAAAAGCTATCTTTTGTACTCTTTTTAATTTTTCAAATGGAAAAGGTTTAGATATTAAAATGCAGCTTCTTTGTAGTAGCTGGTTAGGTAGGGGCCTACCACTATTCTCAGGATGCAACTGAATACCAAAAGTATATGTTTTAGAGAAATATTACTTCCTCCTGCTAGAAATATCCAGACATCAATCTCTATTTCAGCAGATTCAATGGATATGGCAGGAAGAGTTATTATATACTATGATCCTCCTTTTATTAAAAATAAACTGGGCTAGTTTTTCTCCTGATGGTTTTTCAGGTGATAACTATAGGATTGTTTATACTTATAGCTAGATGATCAGAAGTGGGGGGTGGGGGCGCACACAACTTTTTGCTGGAGGAAACGTTTTTTAAAAGCTCAGCATAATTTCAAAAACTAAGGGAAAAAAGTTTCCCAATCCTGTTAAGAACACACATAGTCTCTTAGACTGTGTGACCTTTCCATATCTTCTTGTGCTTTTCTGCATTATGTTTACAGATGGTAGATTATTCTGCATGTGTGTTGAGTAAATTATGATTCTGGCATGCACATGCATTAAAATCCAGAATAATCCAATATAAATCTGTCTAACAGTTAGCCTTTCTCTCTCAAAAAAATTATACCATTAGGGGAATTAGGGGTGGTTGTTGTAGAGCCTCTTAGCCTTGGAATTGAAGGACAAGTTTTAAGAAGTAGTAGACAAGCTTTATTTATTACTTACTTTTATTTTGTAAAATGTATATATTGCTTGATTGTAATAAAATATCTCAAAGCAGTTTGTTAAATCTGTGATTGTTGCATGACTTCAGACACCTGTGTCAATCCAAGGCAGGGCCCTCTAGAAATTCCAGGTAATTCTGTAGGGCATGGTGAACCACATTTTCTGTTCAGTTTAATTGAAGATGCATAGCACAAAGGATCCAACCCATTATAGAGTTTTCCTAAACATGGCAGGGAATATTGTTTACATCAGATTATCGTTTGACCAATGGAATGTTACAAACTGAATATTCTCTTGACATAGGGCCTGTGTTTCCTAAACGATGTCCCTACAAGGTGAATTTGATTTTAATCTCTCTAATCAGAAGTTTGAACCTGCATTTCTAGCAGACTATTCATCTGTTTCTCTTAACAAAAATGTACACACACTGCTTGGAACGAGAATTGAATGGGACGAGACACATCATTTTGAGATAGGACAATCCTTATATGTTCACTTAATTGACTTGTTAATTGATGTATCAAATGAAATGGAAGAGTTAAATATTTTATAAGAGATATGTAATTGTGCATGTAGTATTTATTTCCTTTATAGGAGAAGTCTTATAAAATTTAGCTTTTTCATTAATGTATGTAAAAATATTAAAAGCTTTTGTATATTGCATTAAAAACTTATGTTGGCTGCCCTGCATTTTCCTATTTATTAAAACTTTTCAAGCAGTAAAAACATTTTACTTGTTAATGAGGGGAAGTGGGGAAATTAATGAAAGAGCTTGGATTCTCCAAGATGTCTCCTTTTAACCATGCAGAGCCAGCTTTCTTTCCCCCCACTCTATGTAGTTTAATTTCTGTGTTAGGGTTCAGTAAGCAAATGCAAATAGATGTAATGATTTGCATCAGTAGATTACGTCTCAGTTTAATATCCTCGGATATTTTGGTCAAGGACTTTTTTTCTTTGTTAGGTTGGCAATGTTTTCCTACAGTAAAAATTTGTAATTGCAACATTTATGTTCAAAGTCCCATACATATATCACTTTCCAATATCAGGGTGCTGGGTTTACTACAGTTTCTGAAGTCAATAGAAGCTCCTATTAAATAATGATAGTTCACTGATATTTAGGCATTTAATCTTTGCATTTAATATATTAGCCATTTAATGTTTCCATTTATTTAATACCTCTCTCTCTCTCTCATTCTGACAACTTTGTCAAACATACCCTGATGGCGACTTTTTCTTGGAACATGGCCCAGAAAAAATGGTGATGTTCACACCATATATTGGGTTGAGTCACTAAACAGTACCCCATTTTCAAGTTGTTTCATGATTTTATTATTATTAGTATTTTGCTTGCTGGAGTAGAGGTAGAGGTCCTGCCTACCACTTCAAAGGGAACCCGTTCCAGCTGTCATCTGTCTAAGATGATGCTTGCTTTGGATGGATTGGTATCTTGGAAGGCTCCAAAGAAGAATCCTTCACAGGTGAAATATATGCAGTGAATGAAAGACCATCAACTGGAAACATAGTGGGGACTAAGTTCAAAGCTGGAGTCTTCTTGGCAGTAGACTTTGTAATGACCAAGGTCTCCTGTCCCACATGGCCAACTTGTGCAGATTTACTTGTCTTGTAAATCTGAACAAAGAAGCAGAAGCCCATTCTAGGAGAAAGAGGAACAAGGAGGAGCTATCAGCTTCATTTGTTGAAAAAAAATGCTTTGTTTTTGTTCATTGGAGGTTTTTTGAAAGAGTGTACATGATTCCATAAAGTGTACATGAATCCAAAAAAATTAATCTCTTGTGGTTAATTGTTTAGAGGTGCTATGAACTACAGATACTACAAATACCTATTGAGCAGATTTTCTCTGAATCTCAAGTTCATATTAGTATGAAAGTCCTTTAGTTGGATTATGCTTAATGAGAAGAAAACGTCTTTCCTCCTATCATGTCTTTACACCCACCCTCCCACACAAGTCTTCTGCCTGAAAGATCTGATGTTCCTTAAGACTGTTTTCATAGTTTGCATTTCTCTATAAAGTTTAGGATTGATGAGTCATCCTTAGCTAAGCAGCTTTTGTTGTTTATCCATCTATACAACCATACTCCTTTTAATCCTTCCATTCCTTATCTCTACCATCGTTGATTTATTTGACTTTCTTCAGTCAATTGCTAGACTGAGGATGCCTGCAGAAAGACTTGTTTTGATGGACCCATTAAGGGATGGACTTTTGTTGTCTTCTCCCTGAAAAAGCATGTATTTAGTTTTCCAATCATTCTATGCTATTGCAAAGAGCCAAGGACAAGGAAGTTCATTATTTTTCATATTTTTTGAAATCAGATAACTAGGGTCCCGAAAAGATACATAAAATAGTTACTATATAGTTTATATAAAACACTGGAAAGGTTTCTTATAACCTTATTTTCCTAGTGTAAGAAATGTTGAAGGTAGCTTCTTTTGCCCTTAGGATATAGTGGCCTAGGAAATCATTCATTTCCAACACTACTTTGTCACTTGCTATTTACATTTAATGACCCACCGCTATGAATTTTATATCCTGACTCCTTATTAAAGCACAATATGTGCAAAGATAGATTTTTAATTAGCAAAAATAGTATGAGCATCAATGACAACAATACAAAAACTGATTGACAAGTCTGGCAGGTTTATTAGCAGTAAAATCAATTGGGGAAAACTCAGCTTGATGGCTGCCAAGTAAAGAGAGATAGCTAATTAAAAATACTGCACAATTTATAGTTTATGACATGATGAAATATTTGGGAATTAAATTGATGTTAGAACAGTAGCACTGCATTTCTAGTAAGAATCTCACACAAGATAATCTAGAAATAGAACACAAATGAGGTCCCTTAGATTGTTAAATAACCAAGGCACATAATTTCTTTTACCAAAATGTTTCCATGTAACGGTGCTTGGGGACTGTGAAGTAGATGTGTAGCATTTTTTGCCACCTCATACCATTTATATCACACTGCCTAAAGTTGCAGCGTACAACCATCTGAATAAAGCCTATCAGAAGTACATTTGTGATCTGTTTATCCACAGGTTTCTCACACATTGCGTCCATGAGACAGGCCAGGGGAAACACCTTTTTACCAGTCCAGCTTGTAGCATCTTAATGGACAACAAACACACAGAGGATATCCCACTGTGATCCTGGGGTCCAACTAAAATGTTGCCACAATCCCTATGGGCAACTTTTATACTTTCCAGGCAACAGGGCTTGCCCCTGTCTCATCAGGAGTGCTTTATAATGATGATACCGGTAATAAATAGCTTATCATGAACGTCGTTATTAATCTTCACGATTATCAAGTCATTTATATACTGACTTTTACTATTTTTGGAACCATGTTACAGTTCAGTAATGAAATAATTTGTAACACGAAATAAACAGCGAGAGATTGAAAACAACAGCTTTAACGCTCATGCCTGAAAGATATGGTGAAACAGAAATATTTTCATTTACTGCTCCCCTAAAATGACCAGTGGCATAGGTTTGGGTTTCTTCTCAGAAGAGAATTCCATAAAGAAGGAGCCATCATGGGAAAGAATCTGTTTCTGAAATATTATAACTTTGCTTATCAGATGAATTATTATGAATACTACATAATAGTATTTCTGAAGGTAAGCATTTATATGAGAGAACATGTGTGTGTTTTCCACATACAGGTGAGACTCAGCTTATACAGGGGTTGCATTCTGGGGAGAGTGCGTAAAGTTAAAATTGCATATAGTCAAAACACATTGGGTACAATGGTGGGTGAGATTGCCAAAGTCTTTTTTCCCCAGACTCCCACCTCCATTCATTCATTCATTCGTTCATTCATTTACAACCACATAAAGCTGAATGTGTGAAGTTAAATATGTATAAGTTGCAAGTTACCTGCACAGGACATCTGATTTTTAAGGCTTTTGTAAGGCTTTGTGACCTTTCCTCCTGAGTAACATCCACATAATAAGTAATAGCTCCAGCATATAGCTCAGTTGGTAGAGCATGAGACTCTTGATCTTAGGGTCATGTGTTTGAGCTGAAGAATCCTGCAATGCAGGAGGTTGGATTAGATGACCCTCATGGTTCCTTCTAGCTCAGTTCACGTCTGTTTAGAATCATAAAGTTGTATTCTGTGATTTTGAATGGATGTGAACTGTTCTCAAAACAAGAGCAGCTACAGGCAAGTAACTTTATTTTGTTACCATAATTATGAGCAGGTGAAACAGCCATCTGTATGAATGCTGTTGTACTTCAGTATGTGACAGACCTGACTCTCAAATAAAAGGCTACACAGAGAAGAGCTGTAAGGTGAATATGTTATGTCTTGTGTTAAACTCTGTAAGACATTTGTTTTCTCAGCTTTCCTCAAATTCTGATAATTTTGATAAGACAAGTTAATTGCACCCAAACCTTGACAGAGAGCTAACAACGTACTCTGTGCTTTATGTATAATTAAGAAGAGTTTGAAGAAGAGTTTGGATTTGATATCCCGCTTTATCACTTCCCGAAGGAGTCTCAAAGTGGCTAACAATCTCCTTTTCCCTTCCTCCCCCACAACAAACACTCTGTGAGGTGAGTGGGGCTGAAAGACTTGAAAGAAGTGTGACTAGCCCAAGGTCACCCAGCAGCTGCATGTGGAGGAGCAGAGACGCGAACCCGGTTCCCCAGATTACAAGTCTACCGCTCTTAACCACTACATCACACTGGCTCTCTTAATTAAAATGTTGTTTTGCTTAACTCTTACCTTTCCCCCCTCCCCCCGGATGATTCATTCTCTTGCTGGATGTACTGCCATTCTGCCCCTGCAATCATTCATAATTTTAGGATTTGCTTACTTTCTTTTGTCCTGTGATAAAACCAATTCAGGAGAGAGTTAATACGTTTTCTAGTGTTGAAGCTTCAAACATATTAATAGTATAATTTTTACTTGCTTGGTGCTGTCATATTTTGTATTGAAGTAATGTTCATATTAGGGACGCAGGTGGCACTGTGGGTTAAACCACTGAGCCTAGGGCTTGCTGATCAGAAGGTTGGCAGTTCAAATCCCCGCGATGGGGTGAGCTCCTGTTGCTCGGTCCCGGTTCTAGCAGTTCAACCTAGCAGTTCGAAAGCACGTCAAAAGTGCAAGTAGATAAATAGGTACAGCTCCGGCGGGAAGGTAAATGGCATTTCCATGCGCTGCTCTAGCTCGCCAAAAGTGGCTTAGTCATGCTGGCCACATGAACTGGAAGCTGTACGCCGGCTCCCTCGGCCAGTAACGTGAGATGAGCGCCGCAACCCCAGAGTCGTCTGCGACTGGACCTAATGGTCAGGGGTCCCTTTACCTTTACCTTTAATGTTCATATTACATGGTCTTCCTACAGGTTTTGTAACAAAAAATGTCAATAAGATAAAAATTTGACATAAGCAGCTTTTGAAATTCCCATTGTTCTAGGCGCATTTTGCAGCAGGGAATTTCATTAGCGCGAGCAGTTTCTGAGCTCTGGGCGCAATACTGCGCCTAAGATTTCAGGTTTGAACTGCACAGTGAAAGGGAAGGAGAAACTTTTCTTGCCTCCCCACTTCCAGCCACTCTCTGAAGAATGGAGAAAAGACCCTCTTAAGAATATTAGGGGGAGGGGGCATGGCTTTGTTTTTGCTGTCTTCAGATGAGGACTAGACCATGTGAAAAATGAACATAAGATTTCAGCTGCAGTTCATTCATTTTCAGCTTTGTACTCTTGTAAAAAGCGCGCCTAGACATTCCATTGTTGCGCCCATAACCTATGATTAAGGTGCCATTTAGCTCCTAGCTTTCATATCTCAATTTCTAACACTGGGCATAAGACATTGAAGAAACAAGCTGTTGTGTGAACATACATTGTATAGACAGTGGCTGTTTAAGTTTACGTTTGTGATAACACTATCTACCTTTCTGCCTAGTTCCTATTCATTTATTCTTAAATTACAACTTCAGTGATTTCCCCAGTTTTACTCTGACTTCTTCTGTGAGGAGATGCTTGGAGAAGATACCGATTTGCATACATGTGTAACATCTTCACGATAACCTCATTTCCGTTGAGCCATCTCACCCACTTGCCTGTTAAAGCTGGTCTCTGTTTCTCTTAGATTTGTTGCTAGCTGCAATTTCTGTTGGTCATGGTTGGGGTCCTCTATCAACTCTTGTAGGTCACATGTATTCTCTGTTTGCAAGGAAATATTGCTTGTAACTCTTGAAGTTGTTCAGCCACTCTTCATTTATGCAGATATCCTCTGGGTTTTAAGATTTATATCTCAGTGCGAAATGGAGAATATGTTCAGGAGTATGACAGCATGTCTTTCAGAAACTTGCTTGTTTGTCTTTCTTGAAATAGCCTTTTCTTAATGGTAGGCTAGAAATGGTAATGACAAACTGAAACTGCGTATTCTGAAGAGAAGAAAATCCTAAATGTTTGCAAAATACTTTTCTCATGGGTGTAATATATAAAGTGTAATATATAAAGTGCAAACATTATAAAGCAAAAGGCTGCACTTCCTACTATGAGAACACTACATCTCAGAGGCTTTAGACTTTTATACACTTTCTGATAGGAATTTTAATTTGAGGAGTAAAACACAGCCCAAATTTCTGTTCGTTAGGAGTAAGTCATATTGGAATCCATGACGGTTGCAGAAGCAGTTGGTTAGCCATGCCCATAACTAACATCAAGTTTACAATGCTGAATTCATCCATGTAACTTCTCTTTAGAAGACTGAATTTAAGAACATCCTGTTAATTAAATAATTTTATTGAAATATTCTGACTTAAACACTGCATCAAGTTTGTTCTTGGTAACCCAACATTTCAAGGTCAAAGCTAAAGTCAAGAAATGCAGCCCTTGGGGCGATCAGTTGTCTGTCTCTGTCCTATAGTCTAACTTTGCCATTAGGACAGTTGAACCTGCATCACAGATGCAGCAAAATATCTCTGTGGGCAGAAATTGGTTGGCTATTTCAAATCATTATATGAATTCAACTTCTTTCACCTCTGTATCTTCTAGCCAGACAGATACTCTGCTCTTCTCTGCCCAGGTTTTACTTTGCATCTCAGAACCCCCTTTCCATTATTACTTTCTCATTTATTTATAGCATTCCATCTTCTAACTTTTGTTTTCATAAGATCTCATTTTTTATTAGTTTGCTGTCTTCTGAGATCCATACTTACTTCTAGGTTCCCATGTTCCTTTTTGGAGTGGGGAGCTGCTCCTTAGTAGGATCAAAGCTGCTCAACCAATTGCTGCCAGAAGCTTCACTGCCACCACTGGTTATTATATTAGTTCTGTCCTTTGACTTCAATAGGAGCAAGTTTATCTAAGGTATTGAAAGTGGCACAAGGAGGACACTGGGTTCCAACCTTCTTTTGCTCACAGATCGCTCTTGTTCAATCCCATTCAATCTTCATGAATCTCAAGCATAGGTCAATTTACGGGTGCTCATTTGCTGTAAGAGTTACCTACATATTTCATTCTAGGGAGTACTATTTTGTGTGTAGTCTTGTTTTATTCACAGTATAGCTGATTAGTGATGTCTTATGAACCACCATTGCTCTAATACTGAACACCTGAGATTTAAGAGCTGCACAGATTCATATTAGAAATCATGTAATCTACACCGTTACTGGATGGGCTGATGCTCCAATACTTCTGATATATACATTTGCAGGATATTTCAGTAGCAATAATCTTTTGCTACAGTCACCCTTGAGGAAGAATGACTTTAAATTTCTAGGAACAAAAATGAGGGTGGATGGGAGATAAGTCAATGGGAAATAAGTCAATGTGGATAGCCTGAGTTTTGCTGGATTGTCTAACTGTGGCTGCTAACATATTCCCTTTTCAGATTAATATTAATTAGATTGTTTTGTACTATATACATGTCATAAAGTCTTCCAACAATTAATAAAGATTAAAATGCCTTTGCATACATAGAGATTAACTGTTTCATTAGCAGTTCCTAACTTTGAAAGTACAGCTGTGAACTTGAAAGTGGGATGAATATTGACCTAATTTGTCTTTTGAAAGGACACACAGTTTTAGTGGAATGCTTGTTCTGTTGAAATGGACAAATGCAGGTACTATTTCTTGGGTAGTCTGCATGTGCTATAAGATTTACTGTGCATTACCTTAGCCATCATTCCCATAAGTATTAATTTTAACTCCACTAATAAGAAACTGAACAAAAGTGGAATTATGAGTTCAGTAGTATTCCATGAAAGGTCAGTTGTTAAAAAGGCAGAGTGTGACATTCTGTGAAAAAGGTGCCTTCATTAATCATCCTGATAGGAGAGCATAGGATATTCTTGACCAATACCAGTGAACCTTACAATATAATGTTTCAGGAAGTGGTGTTTAATTCTTTGTTTTAAACACACACACACACACACACACACACACACACACACACACACCAAAGGTGACTTGGATGAATGCAGAATACAATTCTTCCTTAATATTATAATGCAGAGATTTCAGTTGGCAATTTCAGATATGCCAAATTAAAATTGTAGCATGTCTATATATTTCATTAAATGATGTGAGTATGATGGGTTATTTTATTGGCAATGATTCTTCAACATCAACTTTGTTGGACTGGTCATGTTGTGCAGATGCCTGATGATTGTCTTCCAAAGCAACTACTCTATTCCGAACTTAAAAATGGAAAGCGTAATGCTGGTGGTTAACAAAAAAGCTTTAAAGACTGTCTCAAGGCAAATCTAAAAAAATGTAGTATAAACACCAACAACTGGGAAACACTGGCCTGCGAGCGCTCCAGTTGGAGAACAGCCTTTACCAAAGGTGTCATGGGCTTTGAAGACACTCGATCTCAGGACGCAAGGGAGAAACGTGCTAAGAGGAAGGCACGCTTGGCAAATCCACACCGTGATCAACTCCCGCCCGGAAACCAATGTCCCCACTGTGGAAGGACGTGCGGATCCAGAATTGGCCCCCACAGTCACTTACGGACTCATTTTTAAAACTGTATTTATGAAAGACAATCTTACTTGGCTACGAGTGATCGCCAAAGAAGATATTATTGTAGGAGAATTTTGTTACAGGTGGCAGAAGTCTCCTCATTTTTGCTATGAAAACATAAACAGTTCCTTATTAACCTACCAACATAGGCCTAACCCTCAAACTCATTTGTCTACGGTGTAATACTATTGAATCGATTGTGCCTGGGGATTATTTTCTCAATAGCAGTATTAAATTTCATTAGAAATATTTAATCATTGAATACAATTCTAGTGGAACTTTAGTTCATTGAATATCCTTATTGTGAGAATTTCTCACAGATTTTGTTCACCATGATTCCTATTAAAGCATAGCACGGTACTGTTACCTGTTACGACAACACCTTTGCCTAACTAACTGCTAATGTAATCTAATTTTAAACAACAAAGGGGTCTAGGGGATCTCAACCATTAAGCTTGCTTCTTGAAAGTTATCAGTTTTACAGTAAACGGTGCAAATTGCAAAGTCTGCAATAGTTATGATTATTTTTTGCCTTAATGTCATAATTTTGCATAATGGCTGTTGTGCTACATTGACTAGGTCCATGGGTTGCTTAACATAAGTGATTGCACTTGTTTATGATTATAAACTTCTTCCAATAGAAATGCTGTATGAAATGCATGTAAATGATTAGTTTAAGATTTCTACTTCATTAGCCACATTATACACATTAGAGTCATTGTCTAAGAGTTAGTAATATTTGTAATGAGCTGTATAATATGCGCCTTTTAACAAAATTTGAAAACAGATGGAATATTTTTACAACAGTTTATCATGGAAAATGAACCCTAGCAAAATATTTTAACAATGGTTTGAGTTGCAAAATTGTGATGCCGCCGTCTGCCATAGAGCCCGTTATGGTATAAGGAAAACATCAGAACCTTTCCATACTCTCTAGTGGCTGTCTGGGTGGGGCCAGGAGGTAGCTTGTAGAAGCAGTCTGTTACTATTGAGAAGGATACTCTTCCTTTCCATGTGGAAGCTGATAATCAGGTATCATATGACAACCAGGTACAGTGGAACTCGGGTTACAAACGCTTCAGGTTACAAACTCTGCTAACCCGGAAGTAGTTGCTCCGGGTTGTGAACTTTGCCTCAGGATGAGAACAGAAATCGTGTGCTGGTGGTGCGGCGACAGCAGCAGGAGGGCCCATTAGTGAAAGTGCGCCTCAGGTTAAGAACGGTTTCGGGTTAAGAAGAGACCTCGGAAACGAATTAAGTTCGTAACCCGAGGTACCACTGTAAAAACTTACCATGTAATGTCTGCAGTTAGAATTAATCATCCAAGAAAGTTTTGGAGTAAATCCAAAAAAGGAATAAAAAATATTAAATACTTTCTTTTAAACTAAATAAGTTTTATAAAGAAGACTACAGTCATACCTCGGTTTAAGTATGATTTGGTTTGAGTACTTTCAGTTTAAGTACTCCGCGGACCTGTCTGGAATGGATTACTCCACTTTCCATTACTTTCAATGAGAAAGTTCGCTTCAGGTTAAGTACGCTTCAGTTTAAATACTCCGTGGACCGTCTGGAACGGATTAATCCACTTCCCATTACTTTCAATAAGAAAGTTCGCTTCAGGTTAAGTACAGACTTCCGGAACCAATTGTGTACTTAAACTGAGGTACCACTGTATTTAGAAGGTTGTTCCATGGTAAGGATATTTTCCAGCCATATGTGATATATCTTTGAGATTTCAGTGTAAATCACGCTCCTATCAAAGTCAGTATGAAAAGTCCCATGAACTTTAAAGCCGGGCATAGATTGTGTGTTTGTGTGTATGCTTTATTTATTCACGAATGCTTTTATATGTGTATGCTTAGCATATGTGTATGCACACACCCACACGCCATTGTTTTGCACAAAACCTCTAAACAACTAAATACACCCCTCAAGCCACTCTTCCAGTCCTGCAACCTTGCCTTGGCCATGTGTGAAACATACTGTTATTTGATTTGTTATATGATAGTTTTCACTAATCTGGATTTACAGTACATACAACACTTGCTGAATGCACTCTTCTCCAAGCTGCATTGCAGCTTTCTTTTGCTGGGGAGGATCTGGAGATCAGGGCACCTGTACCGCTTCCCACCTAGCCATTCTTTGCAGCGATGAGGCACTTCTTAGTGGCCTGCAGGTTCTCCCCAGTCCCCAGTAGTGAGAGGAGAGATTTCAGGGGGTGCATCTGTTGCATCTTGGACACATGCTAAGCAATACACTTCTATTCAAGTATCAGTGGACTCATAGGTGTGTGTGTGTGTCTGTCCGTCTGTATAAAGCTGTGTATGTGCAGCTTCTCGTCAGTAGAATATGCCATCCATTACCACAGTGATGGGGGCTCTGTGGTCCTCCTTGTGCTTCTAGACTTCAATCTTCATTGGTCCTAGGCAGCATGGCCAGTGGTCAGGGATGATGGGAGTTGCAGTCCAGCAACATCTGGGGAGGGTCACAGGTTCCCCATGCCTGCATTACATACTGTTGTTGTCCGTGGTTTCCTGTACCAAGAGGTTCCTATAATATATCTCACATTCCAGTTGAATTTTCCAAGGTTAATTATTTTGTTCTGTTTCACTTTTTGTTCTTCGGTAAAGTACCTAGCATATAAGGTTGTTTTGTATGCATCTGTAGTAAATAAACTTAGCTGGAAGTTTTTAAAGCAAAACGTAATGCTATGCTTACAAGATCACATGCCTTAGATTTTGGGTTTTAAGTGACAAAATTACCTTTTTATTAGTCAAATAGATACAAGGGGGCATGACCTGGAATTTAAAAGCAAAAAAAAGAGTTGCTAAGGAGGTTGCTGTGCAAATTGCCCGTGTTATTGGAGACAGGTATCCGAAAAAATTGATGCATGGAAGTTGTCAAAGCTGCCTCCACCCTACAAAATCTCTAAAGCAATATTGCTTGAATTTAAGGCTTACTTTAGTTGAACTAGGTGAAGTTGGTTATATCAGAGTACTCTGACTTAGTTGGCTTTTGAACCAGGCTTTTCAGGATAGAATAAGATCTGATGTCTGTGATCTACTAGTATTCATTTTTTTAATGTTATATTTACTTAGTAAATTTAACAGTTTTGCCAAGACACAGTTTTGAGGAGCATACAGTATGTGCCTTGGTTTCAGTATCTTCTGTGCTCACACTATCTTACTTACCATGAAAGAACATATACAGTGGTACCTCGGGTTACAAACACCTTGGGTTACAAACACTTCGGTTTACAGACTCCACTAACCTGGAAGTAGTACCTCGGGTTAACAACTTTACCTCAGGATGAGAACAGAAATTGTGTGGTGGTGGCGGCGGCAGCAGCCGCAGCAGGAGACCCCATTAGCTAAAGTGGTACCTCAGGTTAAGAACTGTTTCAGGTTAAGAATGGACCTCCGGAACGAATTAAGTTCATAACCAGAAGTACCACTGTACTTTCAAAGTATGTTCATCATGATTGTATCCTCTAAACTGGGGGGGGGGGATTTTAAGTTTCAAGGCCAGGTTGGGGGCTGGGGGGGGCTGAAAGAGAGGCTCCCCATCTAAAGCCAGGCAAATGTGGATTGCTATTGAACAAATAAAAAAGGAAAATACATTGGAGTCTAGATACAGTATGTTTGTAGTAATAAAAGCAGTAGTACAGATTTACTGGTGTAGAAGTTTTAACTGTAATACTGTGGAATGGTAGGTTATTTTGTGTTCAAGAGCTACATTTATCACAAAAATGATGATATACAAATCACTTCCATATCACAAAATGTTCTTGGTCAAAATTGGCTTGAGGCAAGTGATATCTTCGAGTAAACAGTATATGAAGACCATATCTTAAAATGATAGATCACCTAATTTTGTTCTGACAGAGGTTTTTGCCGCAACAAACATCTGTCACTGAAATACCAATTCAGAGATACGGAAGCCAAATTGTAGAGGTTTTCTAGTATTTGTCATTCCTTTAGTTAAGAATGCTACTGATAGTTCTATATCTAATATTGTAAAAGGTTTTCCATTAAAAAAAAATCCCTTAAATGATGTTTCCTCCAATGATAATTAACGATTTTTAAATGAAATGCATTGGTCCTGTTTCATTCTCAACGTAGTCTTATGCTGTTTTAATGCAAGTAGAGTTATAAATGGACACTACTACATTCTTGTTGCTTTTTAGCACAGCAAATTGCATTATAATGGTTTGCATTGATTCTTGATCTTTCTGTGTGGCTTAATTAGTTTTTGGAATAATTTTACAGGAAAAGTATGAAATGGTTGAATTCTTTACATTGTGTGGCTTTTAGGGGTTGCCCAGAGTCAGATTATACTTTGGAACAAAGCCTGCATTTTCTAGTCTCCCACTTTTGTTGCTTGCAAATATAGTTCATATGGAAATACAGACTGGATGAGGTGTATTTGGGGAAGAATGGGGTTTTCATTTAACAAAATTTATATAGCGCTTGATTGTAAGAAAGCCTCTAAGTGGACTTTTCACTTTCTTTTAAATATCCAGATTACTACAGACAGAAGACTACAAATTCAAATGCTTGTTAGAAGCTTTGACCAAGTATGATTTTACAATGCTGATCGCAAATAACCCATTACTATCAAT
Source organism: Zootoca vivipara (assembly GCF_963506605.1). Classification (NCBI taxonomy): domain Eukaryota; kingdom Metazoa; phylum Chordata; class Lepidosauria; order Squamata; family Lacertidae; genus Zootoca; species Zootoca vivipara. The sequence goes on from NC_083280.1 coordinate 59,507,212, forward strand.
TATAAACAATCATTTATGTATGAACGTAGCAAATTTTAAGTATTCCTTATGGTACAAAAAAGGAATACGATCTATATTGCCTGGGTTTATTTATACATATATACATACATATATATATATATATATATATATATATATATATATATATATATATAATATATATATATATTGATTGGAGGTATTAGGTTGCACCTCAGTAAAACAGGCAGCAAAGTATTTTAGAGAACATAAGGAAATGTAAAGAAGAGAGATTATAGGGAATCTTCCCAATGTAATTACCATTGCGCCAACAGAATAGTCATAAGGGAAAGAGTAGATAATGCAAAGCAGTCTAGTCATTATGTTAGCAGAGCTGGAGATAAATTTGGAAAGCATTGGAGGTAGCAGAGTCAGTGTGTGCCAGATTTTATGGTGCTACTTAGTGGTTTGAGGGGTTTAGTGTTCAGTCAACAAAAGACTGGATTTTAGTTTTAGCACTTTACTAGCCCTCTCCCATGACAAACACCACAGTTTCCGTTGAAGTAGGCTTGCTGCTGAGGGAGTAGCCTTATTGTAGAGGAATATTCTTTCTAGAGTGGGTTGGACATTCCGCTGGCAATGAAGAAAAGCACAAAGCTTCTGGAAAAATGAAGAGAGGGGGGAAACCATTGGGAGGTCATTTGCAGCAGCTGGTTAAGGTAATCATGTTGGTGCCCTAACCATTTTGTTTTGTGTTTGTTTTAAAACACTCTCTCTATGATAGTGTAATATACAGTGGTGCCTCACTAGACGAATTTAATTCGTTCCACGGGTCTATTCTTATAACGAAAAATTTGTCTAGCGAATCCCATAGGAATGCATTGAATATTTTTTTAAAAAAATTTGCCCATAGGAACGCATTAATTGAATTTCAATGCATTCCTATGGGAAACCGCGATTCGCTAGACGATTTTTTTCATAAAACGAATTTGTCTAGCGAGGCAACCTCCGCTAGAAAAATCCTTTCTTTAAGCGAAAATTTTGTCTTACGGGGCGTTTGTTAAGCGAGGCACCACTGTACCTCCAAGGGCATATAAATTAACCTTACGCATGTTCCTGATCCCTTTCATGCAACCCTGTTTTGTCTCTGCTGATAGTAGCTCAGCTTCTGTCTCTATATGAACATTAAGACCAATTTGGTTAGTGTGTGGATGAAGCAAGTCATTGCCCTTCTAAGTAGAAGAAGGCCAATCACGAACAGGCATGCTGCTGCTTGCTGAAAGAGCACATGTAGCTAGCTGTCTGTCTTCTGTTTGCTGCTGGTAAAAGTGTAGAATAAGTATTTGATTATAGAATCTGCTGTTCCCTTCCTAGGGCGGTGAAGGAATGTTATGAGGACATTGCCCTGCCCCACCCCAGCTGCTCAAAAGGCCCAGTGAGTTGACAGCAAAAGGTGGTGAGCGAGTTTGTGCACACAAGTAGTTGATGGTGAGGTTTGGGGAAGCAACAGCCTGGGAACTTACATGAGGCGGGGAAAGGAATTCGTCACGAAAGAAAAGTGCACTTGTATATAGCTCTCTAGGGTCTTCATACACAAAATGGTTCTTCAGTGGGGAGGTTGGAATGGAGGGAGAAAGCAATTCATAATAGGTCCATGTATGGAAGGACAGTGTTGGTTATGAATAATTTTGTGTGTGTGGCTGATGGCAGTTCTTTTATAAAGGACTAGGATTTTGATCCATTGTGGAGAGTTGGACAGACATGAAAAGAGTGGTGCATATATGTCAGCATAAAATCAAAAAGAGGGTTTAATCTTGTGCTGTGAAGAGGAACCTCTAGGTGGAAGACAGCTGAAGAAGTCATAGTTGGCAGGGATGTGCTGCATGGATTGCTCAAATGTTGCCAGCTGATTTGTCAATTGACCCCATTACAGTATTTGACTGTAGTTCAGTATTGTGAAATATTCTTTAAAATTAAGAATACTACTGTGAAGGTAGCAGGCCGCCTTATATCTTTACATGCATTTTTTAATTGTTGCTGTTACTTTAGTTCTGTTTTTAATTTTTTATATATATAGCATGTCAAAAGCTGTTTATTAAATTTTCTTCTTCTTTTTGTTTCTTACTTAAAAAGTTGATGCTTTAAAAGTACCTGAATGCTATCTGACGATATGTCAACAGTTAATTGAATAGTTCTTTCTGACAGATAAATCCTGAGTTCTAAGGTTTCAGAAGAAAGACTTGAATTCACTGGGTGCATTTAAATTAGAGAAAAGAGCAGTAGAAGGAGAGGGAAAGCAGACTATTACCGGTAGACATAGTGTCTATGCTTAGTAAACCGTGGTTTTGACTTCTGGGTCTACTTCCCCTCCCCTCCTCCCCTTGCATACCGATTCTGGTGCTCCTCTTGTGGTTTGCTTTAACAACACTTTCCCGTCATTTGAATCAGGAAACACTAGTTTGAACTTGGCGTGCAGTATATTAAACTCCTATGTCAGAGATGGGCTGTGGACCCAATATGAATCCAAATTTGAGGTGGGCGGGCCTGAGGAAGGGCAGTATACTTGCCTCAAAATGGGAGTCTGTTCTAGTGGAATAGTGCTTGCATTTCCAAGTACCGTACCCACTTTCCAATACCCCACCACCACCAAAATTTACATGAGAAGCAGCCCCTGTGAACCATAAATAAATAAAAAAATCTGGAATAATTACGTTAAATGCAAGATTACTAATACATAGTTTGCCTATGTAAGTTTGAAATTGGCAAATGCTAATTTATTGAAGACTTCAAAACTTAGCATTGCTATTGAGCAGAGTAAAATCCTTGTTCTTCATTTTGATATCTTTTCTAAAAAGATCTTGCTTATATCCTAATTTTTAAAATACACGCTGCTGAAAAGCTATCACATATTTTTATGATGTTTAATTGGAACCAAAAAAGATTGACTATTCATTGATTCTTGACCTGCCGGTACCAAGGAAAATAATTTAGTTAATAAGAATTTTCATGAGGTCTGAATTTAAATGCATGAGGATTCTGCCTTTCCTATACAGTAATAGAAACTAATTTAAAAATTCTATAAGAGCCTGAGGGTTTGTGGCATCAAATATACAGAAAGTAGATCCACTTAAGGAAGATAGCACAATTTTCTTAGCTATGTACTGCACACGTGGAGTTTCTTTTATACATACAGACATGTATACTTGCAGTATATTAAAATATAAAGTTTGACTTAAGGTTTGAGGCATAACATTTGTAGTGTTTTGTTTGTCAAAGTGATATTGTTGTGCTTCTAAACAAAAACAGTCTGAACAGAGGAAGATACAAAAGTTTCAGTGTGTGTTAGACACAATAGAGAGGGTTTCTGGCATGATGGGGGAGGAGGGGTTGATGTCATAAAGTTCAGAAAGGGTTAAAGAGTTCATAAAAAATGAAGGATCCTAATATTAAAGCAGGGGGGGAATGTGTGGACACATTTTTTTATACACCTCAACTGTCAACATTTCTAATCAAATCATCTAGCCATCTTGCTTCTTAAATGATACAAGCAATATTTCCTGTAATAAATACCTCTAAGTCTAATGAGTGGCCCTAAGGCAACTTCAAATGTATGAATTCATTATAATTGAACAACGTAATCTGTAGGACAAGGCAGCCTGCTCTCCTGCCTTTTAACTCCATACAGTCAGGGTGTTCTATGAAAAATGTTATACATTTTGTTTACAATGTATTGTTGCTGTTTGAAGTATTGTATGTTCCTGTAGAACATAAGATTGGGACACATAATGGAGGAAAAATCAAGGAGGCAATCTTTCATTTTGTTCTCGTATGAAAAATTCAAAAGAGTGAAAACTCACCCAGAGAAATTTTGCAAGGATATTATTTTCCAATGTTTCGATCAATTTGTCTGTCAACCATGCTGAGAGGTGGAAGGGGCCAGCAAAAGCAATTTAGCTTGTGAGGTCCAAAATAGAAATGTTTTAGGAAACCCTGTCACATGTCATTTCTATGTATTAAGCTGCTGTGTGTTTTTGTGTAGTAGCGATGTTGGGAGGAAAACTTGATATCAATCATCTAAGTCAGCTGTAGATATCTGATAAAGAGTTCTTGTGCATAGAAATAGGAAATATTTAAGCTAATATTTTTTTATTTTTTTATTAAATTTTTATTCAATTTTCTTTTTCTACATACATTACATTTCATTACATACATCTCACATCCATAACATTTATATTACATTCCCTCTTTCCTCCCCTCCTGGGCTTCCCCAACTTCCACTTCTGATTTGTTTTCCCTTATTACACACTGCTGTTTCTTAAAAGGTACACTATATTATTTCTTTATCTTCTACATATTTTTTGTTAGTAAAGGTGTGAGTGTTTATTTAAATCCTGCCATCAAGTCAATAGTCTTCCTTTGTTTCTGCAAGTATACTATAAATGGTTCCCATTCTCTTTCAAAGTCACTGTTGTTTTTCCCCGAAGTCTGTCCGTCAATTTTCCCAATTCTGCATAGTTCATCAGTTTTTCTTGCCATTGCTCCTTAATTGGCATTTCTTCAGTATTCCAATTTTGTGCTATCAAAATTCTCACCGCTGTAGTAGAATACATGAATAGGGTCTTCTTCTCTTTCGGTAGATCTTGGCCTAAAATACCTAGCAAGAAAGCTTTTGGTTGTTTAGCAAATGTTATTTTCAACGGTTTCTTCAATTTATTATATATCATTTCCCAGTACATTTTTACCTTTTTGCAATCCCACCACATATGATAAAACATACCTTCCACCTCACATCTCCAACATTCTCCCCCCCCCATTTTTACACATTTTTGCCAATTTAACCGGTGATATATACTATCTATACATCATTTTCGTATAATTCTCTCTCAATAATATACAATCTGTGAATTTCAAATTTACTTTCCACAGTTTTATCCAATCTTCAAATTGTATATTGTGACCTATGTCTTGTGCCCATTTAATCATTACTGTTTTTACTTCTTCATCTTTAGTTTCCTATTCCAAAAGGACATTATATGCCTTTTTTAATAGTTTTGAATATTCTTCTATCACTTCCTTTTGGAATTTGGAAACTGAATATAAAAACAACTCTGGCAATGATTTAACCTCTTTCATTTTGTTTTCCTCACCACCAAGTCATGAGAGCAACTGGAACTCTGCACAACTCTGCAGTTGACATGTTGCACTGTTCTTGTGTTGTACGCCCAGCAGGCAACGGTGCCCAGAGTCTGTGTGTCCCCCCAAATGTCTGCCACCCCATACAACAAAGATGGATATGGCAGCAGAAACTAAACCCTGTATTTTGTGCAGAAATCTGGAGGAATACCCTCTCCTAAGCATCTAGAGAGACATCCTTAACTAAAACACCTGAGACATAATCCCAGATTATGGGATGTTATCTGAATGGAAGGCATTTTCAGGACTTGGTCTGAGATTTTGTTTTTTTTTTTTAAATCATTTTTATTAAGGATTTTCTTGGTTTACAGAGATGAGAGCAATGTCTCTCTTAAGATTGTTACAATTTCAGTTTTGTTTGTTGAGACATTGGTGAGGGGAGGGGAAGGATAGTGGGTGGGGGGAGGGTGGGTGGGGTGGGTTTTTTCTTGTCAGCGACATTTGCATAGGTTCTCTGTTGTTCGCTTGTTTTCCTTTGTTGGTGAGAGATGCTGGGGTTGGCCTAGGATATGGTTGTTCCTTTGTGGTTAGCTGTGGTGGTCTTTGTTTTGTTTGTGAGCAAGGGGGTGAGTGTTGTGGGTCAGGTTAACCATATGGATTTGTATGCTGTTGGTGGGTTTTTGTCGTTATCTTGTTGGGCTGTGTATGTGATAAAGGGGAACCATACCGGGGTGAAGCCATCCTCTTCTATTTGTCCCCGTGTCAGTTTCAACTTATTGGTTAATTTTTCTAGTAGGGCTGTTTCCCATACTATTTGGTACCAATGGTCCATGTTTATTCCTGACAGGTCTTTCCAGTGTCTGGTTATGGTGCTTCTGGTTGCTGAGAGTAAGTGGGTTATGAGTTCTTTGTGATGTAGGTGCGCGTTATTGTCCTGGAAGATGTTTAGCAAGGCCAGTTCTGGGGTGAATTCTAAAGTTTGTTGGGTTATTTTACCTATTTCTCTTATGGTTGTTTTCAAGAATAGTTGGATTTTGGGGCACTCCCACCACATGTGGAAGTATGTGCCTGTTGAGGTGCATCCTCTCCAGCATTTTGGTGATGTTCCTGGGCGTATTATCGCTAGTTTCCGTGGTGTTAGGTACCACCTGTAGATGATTTTCAGAGTGAGTTCTTTTCTTTTTGCTGATATGGATTTAAAGGGGGGTTTAGACCACATTTTGGTCCATTGGGCGGGATTAATTTCATAGCCTATGTCGTCTTCCCATTGTCTTTTGATTGTGTCTAGGGGGCTCGTGGGGTTTTGGAGCAGTATTTTATATATTGCAGATACCATCCCTTTGCCCTGTCCCTTCGTCGTCAGGATGAGGTTTTCAAAGGTAGTTAGGGGTCTGGTCGCTGCTGATTTTACAACTGGATTGTTTAAGAGGGCATGTAGTTGGTGTTGTGCTAACCAGGATATTTGGATGTCTTCTAGTTTGTCCTGTATTTCTTGTGTTGTCATAGGTTGGTTGTTTTTATAAAAGTCTATTAGGCGATATAAGCCTTTGGTCTGCCAGGTTTTTATCTGGAGGTTTTGTGCTGCATGGTGGAATAGCGGATGGTAAGCCAGGGGGATTAGTGGGGATGAGGTTGGGGATAATTTGTCTGTCTCTGTTTTCCATGCTTTGAACATGGTTTGTGTGTACCTGTTTAGTGTTGCGGGATTCTTCCTTAGTTTGTTTGGGAGGAGTGGGTATGCTGAGGTGCAAATACTATCAATCGTGTCCCTTTCTAAGTGTATCCATTGTTTTGTTTCATCTTCCAGTATATATGGGATTATATGTCGTATTTGGTTGGCTCTATAATGTGTTTCTATGTTGGGGATTCCCCATCCTCCTTGTGAGGTGGGAAGGTGCAGGTATTTGGTGCTTATTCTTGGTTTTTTATGCGAGAAGATAAAAGAGTATAGTTTTTTCTGCCATCTGCGAAGTTGGGTTGGGGGGATCCAGATTGGGAGGGTTTGGAATAAGTAGGTTAATTTTGGGAGAGTGATCATTTTGATCATGGCCATTTTATCTGAGAGGGTGAAGTTCATATTGCTCCATCTCTTTAGGTCTTTGTTTATTTGCTGCCACAGGGGTTTATAGTTGTGCAGGTATAATTTGTTGAGGTTTTTGGTTATTTGTACCCCTAGGTATCTGAACTTGGTATGACAGAGTTTTATCTTAGTGATATTAGTGAGTTCTTTCTGGGTGTGAGGAGGGGTGTGGAAGCACATGGCTTCTGATTTTGCAAAGTTTACTTGTAGGCCAGACACCACTGCAAATGTGTTGAGTTCTCTGATTAGGGAGATCGCTGTGTTTAAGGGGTCTGATGTTGTGATCATTAGGTCGTCTGCGAAGAGCCCTAGTTTGTATGTTCTGCCTTTTATTTCCACTCCCTTGATGTCTGTGGACGCTCGCATTCGGATTGCTAGGGGCTCTAGAGCCAGAATGAATAGGAAGGGAGATAATGGGCATCCTTGCTTTGTGCCTCTTTGGATTGCTATGGTGTTCGGGTCTGAGATTTTGTTGAAGCTAAGCAGGATTGGGTTTGCCAGTTACCTGGATAGGAGGTGAGAACCCTTTGTACAACCCCCTTGAGTTCCTTGATGGATGCAAGGTGGGATACAAATGCAATCAAATCAATAAAAGATGGTGTGGGAATGCTTGTTTGTGAATTAGCTACTAGTGAAAATCAGAAAATGAAGAGCTAATAAAAACACAGGCTACCATAAAAAGTTCACACGCTAGCAAGGTTATGCTTAAAATTCTACAAGGCAGGCTTAGGCAGTATGTGGACCGAGAACTCCCAGAAGTGCAAGCTGGATTTTGAAGGGGCAGAGGAACCAGAGACCAAATAGCAAACATGCGCTGGATTATGGAGAAAGCTAGAGAGTTCCAGAAAAACGTCTACTTCTTCTTCATTGACTATGCAAAAGCCTTTGACTGTGTCGACCACAGCAAACTTTGGCAAGTTCTTAAAGAAATGGGAGTGCCTGATCACCTCATCTGTCTCCTGAGAAATCTCTATGTGGGACAAGAAACTACAGTTAGAACTGGATATGGAACAACTGATTGGTTCAAAATTGGGAAAGGAGTACGACAAGGTTGTATATTGTCTCCCTGCTTATTTAACTTATATGCAGAATTCATCATGCGAAAGGCTGGACTAGATGAATCCCAAGCCAGAATTAAGATTGCCGGAAGAAATATCAACAACCTCAGATATGCAGATGACACAACCTTGATGGCAGAAAGCGAGGAGGAATTAAAGAACCTTTTAATGAGGGTGAAAGAGGAGAGCGCAAAATATGGTCTGAAGCTCAACATCAAAAAAACCAAGATCATGGCCACTGGTCCCATCACCTCCTGGCAAATAGAAGGGGAAGAAATGGAGGCAGTGAGAGATTTTACTTTCTTGGGCTCCTTGATCACTGCAGATGGTGACAGCAGTCACGAAATTAAAAGACGCCTGCTTCTTGGGAGAAAAGCAATGACAAACCTAGACAGCATCTTAAAAAGCAGAGACATCACCTTGCCGACAAAGGTCCGTATAGTTAAAGCTATGGTTTTCCCAGTGGTGATGTATGGAAGTGAGAGCTGGACCATAAAGAAGGCTGATCGCCGAAGAATTGATGCTTTTGAATTATGGTGCTGGAGGAGACTTTTGAGAGTCCCATGGACTGCAAGAAGATCAAACCTATCCATTCTTAAGGAAATCAGCCCTGAGTGCTCCCTGGAAGGACAGATCGTGAAGCTGAGGCTCCAATACTTTGGCCACCTCATGAGAAGAGAAGAATCCTTGGAAAAGACCCTGATGTTGGGAAAGATTGAGGGCACTAGGAGAAGGGGACGACAGAGGACAAGATGGTTGGACAGTGTTCTCGAAGCTACGAACATGAGTTTGACCAAACTGCGGGAGGCAGTGCAAGACAGGGGTGCCTGGCGTGCTATGGTCCATGGGGTCACGAAGAGTCGGACACGACTAAACGACTAAACAACAACAACCATAAAAAGTTACTGAGAGAATATTTTCTACATAGGATAAGTTAAAACCACATTCAGTCCCTGCAACCTGTTAAGCTCATGAGTAGAATAAATCCCAGAATAATAGTTTAATTTTAAAACTTTAACAGTAAAAAATAAATTAAAAAATACTAACATTGCCTAGAAAAATGAATTTGGAATCTACTGTCCAAGCAGAACTTGTGGTTATTCTAGACATGCTAACATGTGAAGTATGATTGCACATATACTCACCAAGCAAGTTTGGTCCAATTAAAAGTATCGCCTGCCCTACTGTATGTCTTTCTCTTGCATTGCAACAACAAAATAAGGGCTCTTGTCACCCCTAAGGCATTGCGGTGATATTGAAACTGAGTGAAAATGTCACTTTCTAGAATTCACAGTTATTACAGGCAACTTAAATCCAACTAGATAGTACAATCATTTCCCTGAATCCAAAGACATGTTTGACTTTTTTTGTCTTCCCACTTCACCCAAAAATTACATTTAATGAGCATGTTAACGAAGGGAAGATTAACTGTCCTATCCATGACTACTGTAGAGGGTTTTTTGTGAAATGAAATTTCTGGCTTGGTATGTGTGATTTTTGTTTGTTTGTTTTTCCACAAAATATTGGTTTATTGAGAGATATGTTAGCCTCAATTGACATATTGACATTTCCAGGAAGGGTGGTTATTGTCTTGAGAAATACAATTGTACGCTGACAGATTCCTATCATTATTCGGAACTGTTGCTATGGGTTAGTGAGACAAGTCTAATAAATAATGAAAGTGAATCATATTGGTGGGAACAGCTGTGGAAAAAGAGTGGAATACACAGTGCTGACATGGGCTAACTTCTGCTCAGCCATGACATCATGCAGTGGTAATGTCACGCACTACAGTGAGGAAATTGACTTACGGTATATTATAACTTCTGCTACAGGCTGGTAATTAACTTGTGTCGCCACTGTAACTGCATTTCTGAATAATTAGCAGCAGAGAGGGTAGCTGGATTAACAATGAAGTCTTCACTTTGTGTCCTATTAAGTCCCTGGAGGCTTTGCAGAAGCAGCTCAGTTAGATGGTACTGGTCATGCAGGAAGTAAAGTTGCATGTAGAATCATTCTTTTTATTGTTTCTAGTAGTTTAAATCCTCTTTTTCAGAGCTTCGTGAGCTTTATTATTTGACAGCTGTGGGCATGTTTCTCACTGGACTACATCTGATTTGCAGTTTCATTGTTAGCCGTTGACAGCAAGGGTGGAAAGGCAGGAGTAAGCCTATTTCTGGGTGAATTACATAACAGAGGGAGGCTCATCAGTTTCGCTGTGGCATGACCTGGTTTGGGTACATGTATGTCAATTTAGCAGAAAGCTCTAATTAACCTTCGCCTGAAAAAAATGTAAATTGCTTCAGCAAGCATTAGTCTACAAACTGCTTGTTGCTATTGTTTCTGGAAGCTAGGACGATTAACTTATACTGTAAAGTGCATATTAAATAAGATTATTATTATTATTATTGCTTGGTAACATTGTGACAACTGCAGACTTCAAGGAAGGTCCTACATGGGATGACAAAATTCCTCTTTCATCTGTGAATAGGAATGGTAATTCTGTAGCCTTTTAAACATGCCTATGATGAGCATGAGACTAGGGCAACATATATTTATTAGAATGCCCGAATACAGCCTTTGAAGAGTTCCCTGTAACTTCACTTCTGAGTGACATTTTCACTCCATTTCAATATCACCACAATGCCTTGGAGCGGGTGTGTGTGTGAGAGAGAGAAGAACCCTGATTTTGTTATTGTAATGCAAGAGAAAGACATAAAGGGAACCACCAGAAGGCCCTTGGAGTAGACCTCAGGATCTGGGCTGAGTGGTGGGGGTGGAGAGCTGTATGATCAATTTCCTTCACTCATGCAGTCATTCCAATAGACCTGAAATCACATTTCACCAAATTTCAAACCTGTTTTGAAATTGGCTGCTTGATCCAGTTTCCCATGGATCTACATATGACATCAGGTATTTGTGGTTTGGTTTGGGAGAAACAGCCCCCTAATTTCTACAGATTTTTTTTGGGGTAAACATCATGCTCTTTCTGTGGGGAACAAAACGTGGGTTTTGAGGCATTACTGCATCCTTCTCCACAGTGTTGCAGTGCCCTGTGACAGTTTTTGTGTCAACAAGTCCGCTAAACTTGTAATCGTCATGGGGAAATAAATAAATAAATATTTGCTACAATTCAGGTGTTTCTCCTTTCAGTGCAAACGAGTTGGATTTGATAGATGTCTCTGCTAGTGTTTAAATAAAAAAAATATACATAAATTATTTATTTTTAGTGTAGCTCTGATTGTGGCTTAATACAATATGCTTAACTACACTCCCAACCTTGTAAACATTGGTGTGGGGAGGAAGAGAGGATGAACAGTACCACTTAACCTAGTCATATTAATTTTGCTCAAATTGACAACGAGTAGAAATTTCCCTTTCATTGACTGAATGTCTGCGGTTCAGCTTGAAACCCAAGAAACAGTTATGTAACGCTCCATAGCCTGCAGAGACTGGGTTGGACTCAAAGGTTGCCTTAGTAAGACAAAACCACTTCCGCTAACACGGAGGTGGTGTTGTGGGCTTGGCCCGACTGAAGTCTCGCGATGGGGGCTGAGAGCTCAGCTCCCTCGCGAGGTGGGAGTTCCCGCCGCCATCATAACCGGGCTGACCAATTGGGTCAGCCGAGGCGGGGCTTCCCCTCTTTTAAACCAGGACGGGGGCGGGAACCCTTCCTCTTTCGCCCCGACTCCCAGCGCAAACGGATCACGCACCCTCCCGCCCTTTAGGCTAGGCAGGTCAGGCAGGTTAGGCCGACGCTGCTGTGGACTTCGGTCGGTCGCCTCGGTTGGCCGGGGGGCCGGGTAGGACTTTTTCCACTTGGGCTAGCCAAACTGGTTTTTTCGCCTACCTCATGGCAATTCGTCACAACTTGGTTTGGCGGTTAGGCATTGGAAATTTGCATAAGTGAAATGGGGGGGCAGATTGCGTCATCCTCTGCCCACAATTTGGAGATTTAATCCCGTTAAAGGGGTTCCGGGGGTGGTAGCTTTGTCCTGGGCCTACGGAGGTCAGGGCCTTATGGCACCCCCCAACGGTGGCCACAGGAGGTGTCTCAGTAGATCTACATCACTGGGCTCCTTTCTGGTGGTTAATTTCTCCCAGACTGTAACACACGGGTTACAGTCGGATATAGTCGGTTAGGTTCCAATGCCTAAGCCAATACCGCTCAACATCCGAAACCAATAAAGTTGTGGCCTTTTCACCCACTTAAATCTATTCACCGTGTCTTGTGTCTTATTTCCTGTGGAGGGAGGGACATTGCCACACAACAACTTAGAAGGGGTTAGAGATGCTGTCATATGTTGCAATGTAGTTTGTTAGGGTTCTCTGAATTTCCAAGGTATTCTAATGCTTTTTAAAAAATAAAAATCATTTCTCCTAATAATTTGTTCTGTTAGTCATTGGATTTTGTTACTTCTACCTTTACAGCTCATTGGAAGTCTGCTTGTTTCTATTTTATTTTTATTATATTTTAATATCTGATGAATTCCAAAATGTAAGGATACCTTGTGAAAAGAGATCTCAACCAAAGATAAGTTCCTTTTTGTATAGAAAAACAGTTTCCCAACACAGAGGAAATTCTCTACCACATGTTCTGTTTACTTCAGTTAACAGATAGTAGGTTGATATACCATCATGGAGGGAGAGAAAAGCTGTTGGATATTGGACACGCCATCCTTGTCTGTATCTGGTAAGTACTAACATGGAGTAAGGGATGAATTAGCAGGCATTCAAATGTAAGGGATGAATTAGCAGGCATTCAAAATTTCAGGTGTGCAGACATTTCATGTTTCACCATGGTCTCCTAGGAGGAAGAAACTCATAATGGCTAAACCCCTATCTCTGCAAATAAATATCTGCCTAATAAAAGTATTGTCTCAATATAAATTTAGGATTTTTTCTATATGAGGAGTTAATACTAGGAGTGTATCTAGGAGTTAGTCCAAATACAGTATGTACTTTCCAAACCTGCTCTGAAGGGTTCGGATACCCTCTAGAGCAGACTTTGGGGGAGGAAGGGGGAAATGTGCCAGGGCAAATCCATTTATGCAACTTTAGATTCTGCTCATGTACTTTCTCAGTTCACACATTATTGCCATCTAAATACTGTGTACATTATGTCCTGGGCACCTACTGGCTCTTAATTCAATATCATTGGTCACAAGTTGTAGCCCACTGATTTTGGCTGTCTTTGATAGCTTCGCTAAAACCTGTGGTTGACAGGACCCTGTCTGCTCCCATTGGAGACTGTGATGTTGTGCTTTGGAATTTGGCTCCAAGCTCGGGAAGTGGGGTGGAGCCTGTCTCTGCTGTACTGCATTTTTGACATGCCAAGATTGGCCCCCAAATTCAGTGGAACTTGTAGGAGCCACAATCCTTCTGATCCTAGAACTGGGAAAAAGGGGAACTGGCAATAGTTCCTGTCGTTGAATTGCTTCTGAGTTCTTTGGGAACACAATGTGTTAATGGTCAATCCTCAGCCCTCCTCCCAAGTACACTCTTGCTCTGTTTCCAAGGAACTTGGAATACCTTGGAAGTGCATCCTGGTACAAACAAGCGCTTCTCCTCTTGAGGTTAGAGGGTAAGTAGGGAATGGAGATTTTCCCACTCAGTTCTTTTAAGGTCTTCTGAAGCACATCCTGGGATAAAATCTTAGAGTTGGAAGGGACCCAAGGGTCATCTAGTCCAACCCCCTGCAATGCAGGAATCTCAGCTAAAGCATCCATGACAGATAGCCATCCAACCTCTGCTTAAAAACCTCCAAGAAAGGAGAGTCCACCACCTCTCGTGGGAGTCTGTTCCACTGCTGAACTAAATGCTTCCCCCCCCCAAATGTTTAGTCGGAATCTCCTTTCTTGCAACTTGAAGCCATTGGTTCGAGTCCTACCCTCCAGAGCAGGAGAAAACAAGCATGCTCCCTCCTCCATAGAACAGCCCTTAAGATATTTGAAGATGGTGGTCAGTCTCCTCTTTTCCCAACTACTTCAAGCGCTCCTCATGAGGCTTAGTTTCCAGACTCCTGATGATCTTGGTTGCCCTCCTCTGCATACGTTCAAGTTTGAGATGGGGGCTGGGGCTTGCCTTATTGTAGTTTGGAGGCTCTTGGAGCACCTCAGAATGACAGTAGACCAGTGGCAATGATCCCCTGTCCTTGCTTCTTTTCAAAATCAAGATGAGGACTGGGACTCATGATCATTAGAAAGACATAGTGTAAAGAAAGGCGCCATCTTAGTCTGTGGCACCTAAAAGGGCAACAAATTTATTATGTTGTACATGTCCATGGACTGTAGCACACTTTGTCAGATGCATGAGTCAGTAGCTTGAGTTGCAGAAATGCAGTATATACACATCTTTGGGGTTGGGGGAGGAAATTTTAAACAGGTCAGAAGGAAATGAAATGCAGAAAGTACAGGCAGTTATGCAGTAATTACACTATTAGGAATGATTAGTTACAAAAAGTTGTTGATAACACAAACATCCTGGCATTGGTAAGCCAATGTCCATTCCTTGCATTTATCCTGTACTTTTTCTTCTTCTTCTTTTGCATTATGTCTTCTAACTCTCATTTCCTGCATTAAAACGACTGCCGTCGTTGTCAGTTTGTTTCTGGGCCCAGTTAAAGGTGGTCACATTATTGTTTAAAGCTCTTGATGATCTAGGTCCCAAATATCTGAGATACTGTCCTCTTATCTACAGTCCTTCTCATGTGTTAAGATTATCATTATCATTGTTATTTATTAAATTTGTATACTGCTCTTCATCTGAAGATTACAGGGTGGTTCACAACATAAAAATACAAATTGAGAACACAAAATACACAATAAAGCAAACCAATAAACAAACACCCCCACCACCCCGCAACACAGAAACACATTTAAAAGGCTATAGAATGTTAATCAGCCAAAGGCTGCTTAGAGAAACATCATCACCTGGCTCCTAAAAGTATGTAATGAAGGCACCAGGCAAGCTTCCCTGGGGAGAGTACTTCACAAATAGGGAACCACTGAAGAAAATGCCCATTCTTGTGTTGCCACCCTCTGGACCACTCGTGGAGGAGGCAAATGAAGAAGGGCCTCAGATTATGATAGCAGGATCTGGGTAGGTTCATATGGGGAGAAGGGTCTTTGGATGAGGGGACCTTCTTAGTACCCTGTTTCTCATATTTTAAGACATACCCATAAAATAAGCCATAGCAGGATTTTTAAGCATTCAAGGAATATAAGCCATACCCCGAAAATAAGACATAGTGATAGGCACAGCAGCAATGCCGGCCGCAGCAGGAGGAGGAGGAAAAAAATAAGACATCCCTTGAAAATAAGCCATAGTGTGTTTTTTTGAGGAAAAAATAAATATAAGACATGTCTTATAATATGAGAAACACGGTAGTTCCACTGCAATCAGAGGTTTTGTAGGTGTGGCCCAGGAGAGGATATTCTCTGGCAGCCCCTCAGTTTAGGAATTCCCACCCCACAGAACTGTGTTTGGAATCTTCATTATGCAGTTTCCATCTTACGCTGAAGACACAACTCATTACCCTGATAACATTTACCTGATAATATTTAGAATACACCCTATGCTTGTGATTGTACTGCTTTTAATATTGTATTTTAAATTGTTATAACCCACTCTGGGACTTTAAACTGAATTTATAATAACAACAACAAAAAAATACTTAGTTCTATTGTTAAAGTATACACATCCATCTCTTTTTAAAACACGCACGATTGTCTGTACAGTAAGGCAACCCCACAATCCCTTGCATGAAGAACAAGGTCTTGCGCTTCTTCTGCTAGATAGATACTGGCACTTTTTGAGGCTATAAAATCTGATCCTCCTTCCACCCCACCCCACCCCCAACATCTCAGCAGGCTCTTCAGATACATACTGGAGGAACAATTTTGTAAGATGATGTTCACAGCATGGGACATATTACTTTTTGGTTCGTGATGGCAGTCAGTCTGCATTTGTGAAACTGGTAATCTCTGTGTTGTGCATAGCTGCTAAATAAAATTATACATAGAGGCTGGATAAATTTTAAAAATAGATGTCCTATTTCTGTTTAACATAGGGCGGGGAAGATAATCCAGTCCATTTAGTGTTTAGGCTCTCCCTACCCCACAAGCTCTGTACTTTTGGAAAGGAGGGAAAAAACACGCCACCAGTTTACTGTAAGTAATTAGCAGAACTTTAAATATAACAGTATGAATACTACTACTCCAAAGAGGCTAAAATACATACTGGCACAATTTAACCAATTCCCTCAGTCTCCCTCAGCATGAGAAGTGGCAACATAAGTGTAAACAGAGAGGGCAAGGACCCCTTGCTTCTGTTTCACAGGGTGTTCCAAACACCAGTGCTATTATTCACAGGAAAAATTACTGTAAAAACACTTCGTAAACTTGCAATAAATCGAAGTCAGTGGCTTTTCCCCCACAATGCCAAATGCAGGCATGTGGAATTAACAAAAGGTTATCTAATAGAGAAAGTTCCCTGTTCATTTTCATCAAGTAAAAGTACCACCCAGGCTTACAGATGTAAACAACTGTTCAATAAATAGTATTTTTAAAGGTTTTTAAAAAGCAGTATTTGATATTTCCTTTTTTCTGTTTATCTACATACAACAAATATTGTCCGATTCTTGGAAATCACTCGTAGCCGAGTAAGATTGTCTTCCATGAAAACGGTGTTAACAGTGAGTCTGTAAGTGACTGAGGAGGCCAATTCTGGATCTACACATCTTTCTACTATGAGGACATAGGTTTCCAGGCAGGAGTTGATCACGGTGAAGATTTGCCAAACATGCCTTCCTCTTAGCTCATTTCTCCTTTTCTCCCTGAGTTTGTGCTTCTTCAAAGACCACAACACTTTTGATAAAGGCATTTCTCCAATTGGAGCACTTGCAGGCCAGGGTTTCCCAGTTATCAGTGCTTATACTACATTTTTTAAAGATTTGCCTTGAGAGCATCTTTAAACTTCTTTTGTTGTCCACTAGTATTTCGTTTTCCATTCTTAAGTTGGGAATAGAGTAGTTGCTTTGGAAGTCGATAATCAGGCATTGGAACATGACCAGTTCAACAAAGTTGATGTCGAAGAATAATTACTTCGACACAGGTGATCTTTGCTTTTTCCAGTACACTAACATTCGTTCACCTGTCTTCCCAAGTGATGTGTAAAAAATTTCACAGACACCATTGATGGAATCTTTCGAGGAGTTGGAGATGGCGTTTATAAGTGGTCCATGTTTCACAAGTGTACAGTAAAGTTGGTAGTACAATGATCCACTCGCTGGATCATCACCTTGATCATGTGTAATGTGTAATGTGTTGTACAAGTGGTTCCTCTTGCTGGGTCCTTGCATCCAGCATCAAGGCTGTGTGCCTGGTCCGCTTTGCAAGATTAGTGACATGCATATGGTGTCGGTCTGTGGAGCAGAGTGTGAATGCAGGAGGGTGGGTGACCAAGGTGATAAACTGTCTGGAAGCCAAGTATTATGCATATGGTTGTGGGAACTGACTATGTTTATCCTGTTAAGGTGGAGACTGAGGAGATATGATAGCCATCTTCAAATTTCTAAAGGGTTGTCATATGGAAGATGGAGCAAGATTTTTCCCCCTCCTGCTCTGGAGGCTAGGACTTGAACCAGTGGATTCTGCTGTTCGCTGGTAGAACAGTCTCTCTCAGGAGGTGGTAGATGCTCCTTCCAGAAGTTGGATGGCTTTCTGCCATGGATGCTTTAGTTGAGATTCCTCCATTGAAGGGCATTGGACTAGAGGGCACTCAGGGTCCCTTCCAACTCTACAATTCGGTGTTTCTTCAAAGTTTACCACGAGACCCTTTTGACTGTTAAAAATGCACACATTTCAAGTGGAACTACTTAAGTGCAAGCCACTGCTTGTTAACATACAACCTCCTTCTCTATGTGGCTATTGAACTGAGGTTTGTTTGAATAGATGTGTTTTTCAGTGCTGATACCACAAGTAATGCATATGACTGATTGACTGATACCACAAGTAATGCATATGAAAATTTTAAAACATTAATTGTATACACAAAGCTGCCTTAACACTTCTCGAGAATATCCCGTCTCAATGTATTGGGCCACAGTTCCCATCAGCTGTAACTAGCATGGGCAATGTTTAGGAAGGATTGGCGCTGCAATCCATAACACCTATAGGGCACCAGGCTGGGGGGTACTGGCATACTTGTGTTTCTATACAATTGGATGACTTTTCAATACTCATTTTACCTTTAAAAACTTCAGAGAACACAGAAACCATATAAAATGGACATAGAATACTTTAGTTGTTGTTTACTGCTTTCCATACTCTAGGGAGGAATGGCATTTAGATACATTGTCCTCCTCTCTCCCTCTCTTCCTGGTCAGAAGTG